>NC_056743.1:1213418584-1213718584 GCF_019279795.1 Protopterus annectens
TATGTTCTTCTTTCGGCTTTTCCCGGTTAGGGGTCACCACAGCGGAACTCTGGTCTGCTAATGATTGGCAGTAGATTTTTACGGTGCCGAGGTGCCAGCCCAACTCCTAACCTTCAACAAAGGCACACCCATTCACGCATGTCTTTTGAACGCCATTCGACTGTGGGGAGGACATGCAGACTAAACAGACTAATGCAGCTCTCAAACAGATCAAGTAATACAGTATTCTGGAAAGCATACCATATGTTGCTGTCCAGGCCAAGTCCTTCAAGTAGTACAACAGTAAAGACAGACTGGGCCACAGGATAACAATCAATCAACAGTAAGTAATGCAGATGTAAAATCCAGCAGCCTCTATCTACACTCTGTACACAATCCCTAGGGGGTAAAGACTTCAGTTGACACAATGGGATGTATCTGTTACATAATAAGGCATAACTGAAACCATCACAATCACACTGACAAACAGAACAGTCTGTATGGCAGGAAGCAGTAGGCCTGCATTTACCCAAGGTGAATTGTATGGTAATGTACTTCCAGATACCTTAAGGCAGCTTACCCCTGATACCTCTCCCATGTTGTAACAGCCTGTCTTAGTTATGGTGCACCCCCCTCCCCCATAGACTGACACACAGAGACATATACCACTGTTATATACACTGACCTCTAGACTGCATAAGGGCACACATGTATTGTGCAGATGAAGCCCACACATATATGGACCCAACCCCACAATATGAGTGGGACCACAACAGCAGTGGAATGATGGCAGGAATGGCAGCATGACATACTCACAGACCACTACATAATAACCCCTGACAGCATATCATATGCACAAAGCCTGGTATGTAGGTGGTGGACAGAGGCTGGAACACAGGCCCATATGTGAAATAGTGATGTCATGCACTAAGAAAGTTGCTGGTGTTACAGGATAGTCTGACCCTTAGTCAGGAATATGAAGTCAGAAACACAAATGGATGTAGCCATGTACTGATAGCACTCAACACACACACAGCCAGTGATATATCTGACACAAGACCTGTGTGGTGGACAGGCAAAACATAACATGCATACCTCTGGCCATCACGTGGATAGGCACATAGTTGAGAGCTATGCAGACAGACTGCAGTCCATGTTAAACTAGTATGTACACACAAACCCTGTAACACTGCTGCTATACATTGCATACAACAACACTACTCACACTCTGTTTGTACTTCTGGAACCTCATACAAATATGTAGCTGGCCTGAGTGTGCAAGTAAGAGGTATTGCTACCTGCTGTCTGTAACACTGCTGCCCACACACATGAAGGATGTCCACCGTATAGGAAAGGTAAAGGGACCACACCCACATGATGTAGGGATATATAGTAGTGGGTTGCCATGACAGTGGTAATTGGAAGTACTACACAGCATGCTGCATGCAGGTAGCATGTGGAGGACACTGATTGGTGCAGAGGCCATCACCTGATCATGTGCATCACCTACAAAAGCCATGCTGCAATCTATTCCAAGCAGCTCAATCCATTTACTGGCGAGAGATAGAGAGAGAGAGAGAGAGAGAGAGAGAGAGAGAGAGAGAAATGGAGAGAGAGAGAGAAAGAGAAAACAGAAAACAGATCTAGAACCAAAACCAGAACCACAACAAACTAAAAACAGAAACAAAGGAAGCAGGCTAAGGCCATAGCTAAGGAGAAAAAAAAACTCCTACAAGGACACCATCCACAACAGACCTCATTCCCACAACAGGTATGTGAACTATATATGCATGTAATTGATTGTAGTACTTGGTCCATAATACTGGGGTTGATGATGTGGAATGATATATATGTGCCATCAGGTGTTGCTATTGTAATGATCTTCAGCTGAACAACTGCTATGGACATTAGAGTCTGTCCCTGTGGGTAATGGCCCATACCCGTCAACTATGCAAGCAGCAACAACTCAAAAGATGTAAGCCAATATAGTGTGCGTTATGTAATGGAAATGATGTATAGTACTGTGGCCAATAGCTGGTGGTGGAAGTAATGGCATAATGATGGACACGTGGGTTCCAGAGCCCACCACTTGCAGGACACTCAGGTTAACATGTATATGTTGTGTCTTTCGGCTTATCCCGGTTAGGGGTCGCCACAGAGGAACTCCGGTCCACCAGTGTTTGGTTGTGGATTTTTACTTGCTGAGTTACCAGCCCTGATGCACAACCTTCAACGAAGGCACACCCATTCACATATGCCTCCACACAGAAGATGCTCTAGCTGAGAATCAAACGGGACAACATCTTGCGTGAGGAGACAATGCTACCGCAGCTCCACTACCGCAGGAATATGGGGAAGGATAGCAGGTATATTTGTGGAGGTGGTTCGCGTTGGTAGATATAGAGGACAGCCTACAGGGGTGGTATATGACACGTGGTGGGTAAGCACCCTGGATGGTGTGTGTGGTCTTTGATGTGGGAGCCCCATGGGCTCCCATATGGAAATAAAGGGAACAAGGCTCCCACCCATTGCTACTCACAACAGCAGTCCATGGCACTGAAGGTACCTGGCTGGAGGCTCAGCAGGAGGAGCATGTGGACCATGTGAATATGTACTGGGTGCCTCAAGGTGCTGTAACACATCCCACAAATGGCTGTGGAGTCCCCTATGGAACAGACCCTGGACCTGACCTCAGGTGACAGGATCATGTCTATGTGTGTCCCTAGAGGGAGGACAATATCCTCTGAGGTGGTTTCACCTGAAGGTAGTACTGGACTAGTAGATGAGATGGCCCCAGGGTGGGTCCCACATGTGATGTGGCCTGTAACATGGCCAGATGAGGTTGGAGAGGTAGTTCTGCTGGCAGCTATTCCCTAAACATACTATTGTGTCACTGTTATTGAACATATGTGGGTAGTAATAGTCTACACAATCCAGGAACATGTCCAACAGCATGCATAGATATCCCCAATAACACAGAATGATAGATGTGCAGCAATCACATAGCAAGCATACCACATGCATATATGGAACCATAGTGCCCTTGACAATGGCATGCAGGTGAAATAGTCCATAACAGGCCAGCAATTATAGTGTCCACACAGGGAACATTGCTACAAACAATGGTACAAAGTGTGGTGCAATACAATATATGTCCCACTGCTAGGTAACCTGTAGCCATACCTATTGAGTTGTGTGAACAGTTTGTTGTCACTGATATGGTGGGGTGTGACAGAGATGTGTATTATGAATTATGGTAACCTTGCTGTATGAGTTGCTCAGACCTGTTTCCATCTTTATGTCTTTCAGGCAAGATGTCCCACAGCCGTCTACCCACATAGTCAGCAGCAGAAAATGAGGTTGTGTTGAACCACCTAATACAGCACTATCCTGTTCTGATCGGTAGGGCCGCCCATGAGCAGCAGGAGCGGACTGCCCTGTGGAACAATGTAGCCCACAGGGTCAGTGATGTCAGCCTGCATAACTGCACTTATGAGCAGGTCCAGCATCATTTTCTGACCTGCTTCGCAATGCCCGGAATTGTGCTGCTGCAATCCAGGAGGATCACTTCACAATGGGGGGGGGGTCATGTCATCCATCCCCCCGACACATGTTGAGGAGTTCCACACCAGCCTCGTGACACCTGGCCCGCCCCCACACCCAACAACTGGCAGAGACCATTGTGGAGGTGGGTGCTAACCACACACCAGCTGAGGAGCATGCAACTAAAGCCACAGGGCACATCAGTAGACCACTGCTGCGTATGCATCCGCATCTATACAGTTAGATCATGCATATGTAACATGTCATATATATAGTTTGTTGCTGCATAGTAGTAATAAACAGATGTGCATAAGTGATAGTATTGTGGACTTGTACTGTTGATGTACTATAATGTGCACCCACCCTGTAGCAGTGCCACAGCTGTGGCCACTGACATCGTATCTCTCACACTCTTATGTAGGTCCCTCTGGTTACCACTAAGGCAGCAGCCTGTAGCTGGTGAGTATGGTTTATGTTGATGCTGCCAATACACCGGGCATGTAATGCCTATGGTATATTCCATTCACACATCTAACACACCTACCCATAATGCATGCCGTACATTTTCACGTATTGTTGCTGTTAAATGCACTACATCACAATGGTGACCATGATGGGGTATTGGAATGGTATGTCAGACACCTGCAAGATAACTAGCATCCTGTCATTGTGAAATGTGTCCACAGGGATGAACATAATAGTGGGATACATGGCCTACAGTAGGGACATGTGTGAAACATCACCCTTATACAGTGCAACAACGGTATATATACCAGTATTACAATGGCAACTGTTACAGATCTACACTATGGCATAACATATTACTGTCGTCCACATTATTAGCTGGGACTAGGCTGTAACACGTGGCGGTCAGTGTATGGGACACTGCAAACTGACATACATGTGTAGGCCATACTTGTCAAGCATCTACAAAAAGACTGAAGGTGGGGAGGGTGCATCAGTATGAAACACCAGTATACTGCAGCAGGGATCCTAAGGATGCTAAGAATGGCTGTATCTGCACATAGGTTCAGGAACTGTGGCAGACGTAACCCTACCCCCACAGCAATAATGATGGCAGTGTGTGAACACCAAGGGATGTGCACATGAGTAGACCTTGCAATCATGCAGAGTTGGGGGACATGTATAAGGTAGACTGACCATACACTGGCAAATGCAGATGGCCCATGCTAGTATACCCCCTGCCAGGAATAGTGACTGCTGTAGTACACATAAAAATAGGTGCAACAAACCGTCATGATGAGGGCATGCACACATATGCACCCACGGAGTGTATGCATTGCAGTCAGTATCTGTACACCTAACACATTTCTTAGACACTGCATGTGAATGTACAAGACATATGTCACATATCAGGCTCATGTACAGTTAATATATGCTGTGATGTTGTCCCATGGCAGATCAAGGAAGAGTGCGTCACATCAATAAGGGTGTATACACTCCCCATAGCCACAGTATGTTCTGGCGGTTGTCAGTGTAATAGTATTGGATTGGTTATATATGCACTGCTGCTGTTGAAATCTGTAAACCAGACATCAGGCATTCACAAATGACAACAGCCCACATATCATCCCAGGTATGTGTCACTGAAAAACATAAGGGCTGTGAGAATTAGAGCAGACATAACTTACATGGTACTACATCTTCAGCAATGAGTTGTACATCTGTGAGGTTTGGAGCACAGTACATGGCAGGGTGCATAACAGGTGCACAGCAATACTGTGTACATGGGTGCAGTGTTTTCCAGGGGAAGGGGCATCACCTACTAACACAGCCCATGCATCACACACATGTATACTGTTGCTAGCATGCTGTTGAGTACCATATGTTATGCATGTTGACAGATGGGTAATGGGAGGACTGTGTGTACTATCTTTGTGCAACCTCACCTGTGTGTGTGTGTGTGTGTGGGGGGGTTATTTTGTCTGTAAGTGCAATCTGGTGGAGTTGACTGGGGTTGATGCATGTAGGATGTGTGTGTGTGCATGTGTGTGTGTGTGTGTGTGTGTGTTTGTGTGGGTGCCCATGTATGCACATGTGTGATTGTGGGTTTGTTCATACAGCAGTTCTTCCCTTTAGGATTGTGCAGTACATGGACATGGACTGACACGAGACACCAGGCATACTTGTCTGGTATGTAATCACAGGACAGCTGTTAGTATAATAAGTTCTGTAGGATGGAACATGCATTGGGAGGGAAAGTAGACACCAGGTATACCCTTAATATTGCAATCAGCAGAGACGTGAATGACAACCCATGTATGCAGCACTACAGATGCATCAGGGAATTACTAGACAACACCAGGGAGTGTATCCATATATTACAGTTGTCACATGATAGGTTGATTGAGCAGCATATCTGGCATGTACTGAGCAATACTTACACATGACACTCTAGTGTGTGACATTATGGAGTGAACATAGTAGCTCCTAACATATAGGGGTCATGCTCACAATGTATGGACATACACAGGGTGAACACTGAATGACAGCAGTGAGGCCATGTAAAACCTACTCCACTCAGGTTAAAGAGGTAATGGAGTAACAGGTGTTGTGTTGTGATCACTCATCTAGGCATTTAGTGGTATGATACATTAATGAGGGGTATTAATGAGTGTATGTTACCAAGTGTGATGCAGGATGGGGAACTTATGTGCATAAACAAACTGCCTGTAAAATCAGGGACAGGTAGGTATTAAGGTGGAATGTGTGCATGTGTGTGTGTGTGTGTGTGTGTGTGTGTGTGTGTGTGTGTGTGTGTGTGCGTGTGTGCGTGTGTGTCTGTGTGTGTACGTGTGTACTGTTATGCAATACTGTACAGGTCTTAAAGTGCGTTTCTTGTTTTTCCTCACAGGCGGTGAGGTGGATCAGGGTCCCTCCTGTATGCAATCTGATGTTGATGTCCATACAGACACCGAAGATGATGATAGTACTGTTGAGGCACAGGTGGGCTTGTCAGGGGCCAAAACTGTGCCATCATTTGACATCCCACTCTTAGCCACCCCAACCCCTCACACAGTCTCAGTGCCTATACATACCCCATCACCAGTGGCCATAGTAGAGGGACAGTTGGCTGTTGGTGGCAGTACACAGGAGAGTGTTGTATCCATGCCCACTGTGTTTGGTCACAGCAGGCATAGCTGGATGTCTGGCAGGGAACCACAAAGTCAGATGTACCAGGGAGCTCATGTTAGGGTCGCTGGTCATCATGCCCCTGACAGAAGCACCACAACTGGTACCACCAGGCGCATGCTTCAGATTGTCATGGGGGTGCAGGCACATATGGAACTGTACACCAGGCAGGGCCTGAGGCTGCAGAGGGCTGCTCTCACATCTACAAGCAACAACTTCCATGAACTGTCTGGTGCCCTCCATGCTCATACCGAGGTCATGTATAGATGGTGTGCTGATATGGTGGGCCGCATCGACCATGGTTTGTCTGTGCTTGAACATGTGGTGTTAGTGCGGCGATGGCCTCGTGGACATAGGCCAGCAACACCAACAGCTGGCAGTCAACTTGGACATGCTAGGAAACCAAGGCACTCCCATAGTGACAGTACCAGCCCCAGCACTGCAGGGAGGGGCACTGGCCACACCTACACATACCACATCACCATGCCCAGTTCAACTAATTACACCCCTCACTTACACACATGGTGTCAAATGCATGACCCACCCTTGGTCTCTGGCAAACCAACAATACACCCTGTGGATATAACAATACCTGTGCCACATCCCTGTCATCCATAAAATTGGTGCAGGGACAGGCTAATATGGTTCTGATGTACACAGTGACTGAACTACAGTGTACCAATGTACTGCAGCGTAACATGTCAGGAGTAATTTTTAATGCATGCACATCAGGTAGTGTAGCTGTCCAGCAATGATGCATTAAAACTGTTAGTAACACTGGGTGATCGTGGTCTCCATAATGTTATCCATTTGTGTCATAGGTGTACATGTGTCAGCAGGAGGATGGTCTGCAGTCATATTCCACAAGGAGTATGGCACTGTGCTGACACCATGGCTGTGGCATATCAGGGGTACAGTTGAACACGTGTCACAGGTTTGTATAACAGTTATTGCCTGTGCCACATGGACAGATGACCCGCTGAGACATGTATAATGAGCAACCTAATGTAGACCCATCCACATACACACACACTCTTACTTGGCAACACTGGGACTAGACCCTACCTAGGTATGTAGTGCTACTGAACTATGTGGCTTTCATTGCACACACAACACAGCATTTAGGGAGAGGTGTGTTCCAGGTTACATATTACATGCAGAACATCCCCAGACATGTACAGTATGGTAATGGGGGATGTAATGGTTGTATATGGACAATACATAGTGTGACATACCATCATATACACATTAACAGACACATAACAGGCAGACACACATCTGAGAGACATGGGCCTATCGGTGCTAACTAACTTGTCTATGTGTCCAATGTATTACAGGTAGGCTGCACACAACACATGCATAACTGGGCTGGATTGTGGTATCAGTTACCTGTATGGTTGATGGTGACAGTGGTCACCATAAAGTGGTACATGGGCCATATACTGGGTGTACCATGGTGTACCATGGTGTAATAAAAGTGTACACAGCACCCACATCCCACAGTGGATATTGTACTCAATGGAACCCATGATAACACTCTGACATACCCACCATCACACATTGTCTACGACTGTAATACAGCCCATTGTAGGTCCCAACAGTGGTACTACAGGGATATACATCTAATGCACATGCCACAAGCATAGTAAAGGGTTGCATTGTCATACCTAGCCTATGGGCAGCAATGCCACTATCCATACTACTGTGTGGCAATGCATATTGCAATAGGAGTATGTGGTCTTGAAATACTGTACCCTACATATATACAGACATGCACACATACACACACTTGCCAGAACTCAATGGGTATCCCCTGCCTATTGACCCATTTGTACAACAATGTTGTGCTGGTACTTCAAGGCTCATGTAGCTGTTAGGGAGAAGAGCGTAACAGGGTACATGTAATGTCCAATACAGCAGCAACCACATCTGACTATGGAAAGGGTGTTGTGGTGGTTGTGAAGGCCCTCATGGTATTCCCAACTACAGGTGTACTAACACACAAACACTGCTATCCTCAGTAATGCACACATACACATGTGTCAGTACTGGGGTGCATCGCTGAAGGTGGTCATAGGTGTGTACCTGGCTATTGTCCATGGAGAGATGGGTTGTGTAGGGGATGTGTGTACAGTGGTATCATGACACCTGCCATGTGCCAGCAGGCAATCTATCAACAGACACCACTGTGGTGACCCTCAGGGTGAGAGTGACATGCATCATCCAATCCTCTGGGTGCCACCTGCAAATGGCCACTGAGGTGATCTAGTTGACATGTATGCAACATGTATTACAGCACATGGATAGTGTCTGTGATGGAGACCTGTACCCAAGCATGTTCTGTTGACTGTGGTAGCATAGTGGAGGTACCCGTGGCATGTGGTGCATACAGGGTATTGTCTCTTATATGTGCCAGTTATAACACAGCTAGGCAGACATGTCAGTGTTAGTCAAGCATAGGTTGCCTGTACTTGTCCAAGCTGGATACCTGGCATCTGCACATCTGCACAGGGACTGACAGACATCAGCTTGGCAAGTAGCTATGCAGTAGGATGAATGTGTCGACAGATGGACATTTGACAATATGTATGCCATTACTACATGTAGGAAGCCCTCACTGACATGTGCTGTACAGACGATAGTCTACAGTTACATTCCACATGTCAGATCATTATCCAGTAGGGGATATATGCTGTGACACATCTCACACACCAGGAACACAACAGTAAGGCCTCAGAATCCAGCTATGCCTGCAGGTGTGCTTGTTGTCAGTACTACATTTAGCACTCTACTCTTGCCTAGGAAAGCACTGTCAACATTAGTATCGCCATGATACACTACATGGCAGTGTGACAGCACATAACCTGGGTTACTACCCTTGTATGTAACACATTCACATGGATAGCAGTTCTATACAGGTCTTATATACTTGTGTGTCCCAGACATGACACTCCCACCCCTTGCTACTGTAATGACACCACATAGACGCATGTATTGTACATGACATTACATACACTTATTACAGATGTCATTAAACTGCTATGTTATCAGACTGGGATGTGAGCACTGGTTACCAGGGCTGAGCCATGCTTAACAGGTGTCAGCATTGCTGCAATGTAACAGCTAAGCAGATTTGCGCACTGTTAAGCAAAGCCTACACGGTGTAAGCACCCGTACGTTTAACCATAGTTTAGCACTGCTTAGCTTCGCATAAACCTGCGCAAATGCACATAAAGCTGCTCAAAACTGCCTTAACCACTCTGTATCCAGCTGCCCTTGTTTGCCCAGCAACAAAATAAACAGCCCTTGCAGGTATTGAAGCAACGACCCTGTACACTATAGTCACAACAGTTAACCACTATGCCATGACAGCTGTGAAGACAGTTATTTTTCCAATATATCTGTCACTACACATATTAAATAGTATTGAACAATTGCTCTGACTTCCACAATTGTATAGTACTTGATATTGATATTACTGTTGCATCACATATGTTGTTATATCTAAATGTACACATATCAGATACATACGGTGAGATACATCTGTGAAGGTATACACAACTGTGACATTTACACATGACATTCATACATATGTATGTCTACACATCTGTATAGTGCATCATAGATATGGCCATTTGTAGCTCTCTTTGTATATACATATATACATATATATATATATATATATATATATATATATATATATGTATATATAGATGTGTATGTATGCACATCCTATGTGTACAGATATACCTATTTACCTATTTATGTTGATATATTTGTAGATAACTGTAGAAAGGATGCGTTGCAAGGAAAACAAACCCAAAATGAATAGTTACCACTCCATTATCTTCACAGGCAACAAACGGAGGAAACACAGCGTTCAGCTACTCAAGCCAGACGTTTATTGAAACAGCTCACGAAACACATAAAATTGTTAAAAATATTCAAAAGTTCTTTTATATATACTGGGTTAAGCGCTTTCACCTACCAAATGTAGGCTTCTTCAGAACTACCCCATTTTTAAAAATCACCATTTAAATAATCTTTTTGGTGCGAAGCTGCAACTACTGATAGTTGCACTTAAAGATATACGCACCATATGTTTTAATTCAATACATATATTTAGTGATGTAAAAATGAAGGTAAATTTTTATACCCTTATACATGTATTTCACTACTAATGTCATAAATACCTCTGTATACGCTCTAAACTAAATACTTTACAAACATTGACAATACATAATAATTCACATTAGTGCAACATACGGCTTGTTTCATACTTTCAAATGTGGTTATATTAAATAAATATAATATACATACTATGGCATATGAACCCATGTTTACATAATATATTACAACTTCTCTATGTAAGACCATTAATGGTCCATTAATTGCGTATTAAATGTGTATTAAAATATGTATTAAAATATAATAAAATTAATAAAATTATAAAGATAAAGACGGGCAATTGATATTATTTAGAAAAACTAATATTGTTTTGAAAAAACAACCTTAGTAAAATATGTGTTCTGTGTATAATTAACATGATTAACACTATAGAAATTTGTGTGCAAAAATTCATTTTCAGTGTGTGTTGTTCACCATGAACCATAATAAATAAGAATGTGTGTGTATACTGTTATTTAAAAAAAACAATATATAAATATTAAATACTAAAATATTTAATACTAAAAAATCAAAAAATCATATAGTAGAAAAAATCATTTTGTTAATAAAAAATGTTTTGTAGATAACAAATCCTTCTTATAGTCCTTTGTTGTTATAATAAACATAACATAGATGTAATTGTATGTTCATATTAACCTCAATAAATTTGGTTTAACAAATGCTTCTAATATGACCCTTGACTGTCTAACAATAAATATAACATTTGATATGTAAAACAATATATATATAATTCAAATAAAATTTTTTTTTAAAAACATGACAATTCCCCAAAAACCTATGTTATATATTATATATAACATAATTCAATTTTATGAATTGAATATTAAACAATCTATATTGTAAATGGTGGTATATATCAATTATTTGAAAAAATAAAATAAAAAATAAAAAATAAAAAATTAAAAAATAAAAAATTAGAAAAATTCAATCCTTAATTCTTACAGATATCACTTTTGAAAAAATCAAGGTTAAAAACATTTAATGTTGTTATTAAAAATATTTTTTTATAAAAAAATATTTTTATGTTTCACATACACCTTAAAATAATCATGCTATAATCCAAAGGGACTTTTGCTATTTAGTCAACAAAGGTTTAACTGCTATGGTGTCATTCAAACCCGGTGCTGTAGCTGCATCGGTAAATAATTGCCACCATATTTCTTTGTAACTAAGTAAATCTTTGATACTACCCCCTCTCATTTCCGGTTTAATGTGTTCTAAAATACCAAATTTAAAACTATGTTCCTCACCCTCACATTCCACATGTCTGTATAGTGCGCTGTTTTTATCCTTTTTTTCTAATACAATATGAGTGGTCGTACATTCTCCTTTTAAAAGCCCTCTCAGTTTTCCCAACGTAATATGCCTTACATTCTACACATTTGGCAATATAAATGACATAGGGTGTATTGCAATTACCCTTAGCAAGTCTAATAACTGTCTTATTACTATTGTCTAAAATAAATTCACTTTCTCCCATAATAAACTTGCATTTGTTGCAGTTTCCACATCTTTTAGTAGATATTGATCCACCACTTTCTCCCCTTTTAAAGTTGGTCTCTTTGCCAGTTTCTAATATTCTCTTCAAATTATATGACATCTTGTAAACTATAAGGGGCCTTTCTCCTAAAATTTTAGATAATTCTGGATTCACTCGAAATATACTCCAATGTTTTTCCAAAATTTCCTTAATTTTGTTTACAAAAGGGGTATAGGGTAATATACAAGCCTTTTGATATTTACTACAGTTACTTAGGTTTTTTTCTTGTTCTGCTGGAACAATGGCACCTAGTAATGGTTGATATTTTTGCTCTCTCTGAGAAGTAACATACTGTTTAACATCACATAACATTCTTCTATTATATTTCCTCTCATTAAACAGATTGGTAATATATTCTATCTCCTCAAGCATTTCATCATTTCTAGATGTCATCCTAGCCGCCCTGATTATCTGTCCTTTGTAAATATTATGCAACATCTTCCTAGGATGGTTGCTATCATAATGTACATAATCATTTGAGAAGGTGTTTTTTCTAAATATGTTTGATTTAAAACCTTTTTCATCATGAGTCACAATAGTATCAAGATATGCTATACCTTTGTTACTAGTGGTATGAGTAAATTTAAGAAAATCACTGTTGTTATTAATAAAGGTCATAAAATTGTCCAATTCTTCCTTGTTACCCTTCCATAACATATATATGTCATCTAAAAACCTTGTATATTGGATTACATGAGTGAATAATTCATTTCTGAACAAAATTTCTTCTTCCCAATATAACATTACAAGGTTGGCAAATATGGGTGCACTTGCTGAACCCATTGCCACCCCTTTGCATTGTTTAAAATATTCCACTTCAAATAATATAAAATTATTCTCCAAAACTAGTGACATGCAGTCCATTATTAGACATATTTTATCCCAATCCAGGTTGGTATGTTTCCTGATACTTTCACAAAACATATCCAAACCTTGTCTATTGGGAATACAGGAGAGTAAATCAATGACATCTATTGTCACATAAAAAATATTGCTTGTTTCAATGTGAATAGGATATTTTCTTAAAAAGTCCCACGAATCTTTTAACAAATGGGGAATGGCAACATATATTTCCTTAAGCCAAATGTCCACTGCTTTACCTAAGGGAAAAGTTTTTGCTTTACTACCTGACACTATAGGTCTGAAGGGGGGTCTTTTATATCTTTGTGTATTTTAGGAATCCCTACCAAAACCGCCAAAATAGGATGCTGTACTTTCAAATAATCGTATACATCTTTATTAATACGGTTATCAATCCAGAACTCCTCTAAATAAGAATTAATTCTCTGATAGGCTATGTTTATCTCATTTAGAGAAATAGATTCATAATTGCCAGTTTCAGTAAGAAGTGCATTTAACTTCGCACTGTATTCCATTTTATCATATATTACTATCCCCCCTCCCTTGTCAGGTTTCATCAATCGAATATTATTATTAATTCTCAAATTTCTAAGCTCATCCCTTTCTTCCTTAGTTAAATTGTCATAAATGTTATGTCTCCTAACCATATTAGATAATTTGTATAGATCCTTATGTACCTGTTTTTCGAAAAGTTCAACCATTGGGGTCATATAAGGAACAAATGTACTTTTACTTTTTAACAGTGTTTCTCCTTTATCTATTCCTGGATTGGTCTTATTGTTTTTATTTTGAAACATAACTGATAGGTTGAGTTTACGTGTATATAATTTGGTTTCAATCAAATGATCAACCAAATCATATTTAGGTGTCGGTATAAATTTCATACCTTTGGACAATAATCTATAGTGTACCTCATCAACCTGAAAATTTGTATAATTATAGATTTTAAACTCATCCAATCTCTGAACCCCACTGTTCTTATCAGCAGGTTCCACTGCCAAATTATTTGTATCACTGTTCATATCTTTCAATACCTCATCCAATTTGTTCCCTTGTGGTACGTTTGTTGTTGGTTGTAATTTCTGTTGTAATTTACTACCGTACCCTTCGATTTTTTCCAATACTGGGGATTCCAATTTCTCTGAAAATTTTGTACATGTCCACCCTTGTCCTCATAACCATCATAATTGCAATAATCAACACTTCCTTCCTTTTCTCACATATTCCTTTCTTTCTTCCTATAGTCATCATATAAGTTTTATTTATATGCTTTGTTATTCCCTTCTTTAAACCATCTGTATACTTTGTTGTCCTTATATTGTGTTAAATCTCTATTTATTTTCTTACATTTCCTTTCATGGACTGTTTTGGATTTACTTTCTACAATCAAAAATTGTTTCTGATATAAATTATTCCATTGATCAAACAATAAATCAATTTCAATCTTCAAATTTAATTCTTCAACCTGACTAATAAGTTTCAACAGTTTTTCATCATTGTACTTAATCAACATATTCATGTATCTAAAACCACACTCATCAAAAAATTCATTAAAATCCTTAATAGTTTCATCATTAATATCAATTCCTAAAGGTAATTTAAAAAAATGAATTCCCATTGGGACTATTTTTAATGTCACACACTTATGTAAATAGGCATTTTCAATTTTTGTGTTATCTAAATTGCACATCAAATTTCCTAGTTTATAAATTTTGTCTTTAAGAGTTAAATCATTTGACACTTTCTTATTGGGGAACCCAAATTTCCCCTTGTCAAAATTATCAAAATTACAGTCATTACATAAAAATTGATTAAACTTGCAAAAATTGCTATTTCCTTCTTCATTACTTTTGTGATTTAAAGTTTTTTCAGTACCTTTATTGCCCACCACAGTCCCTGCTGTGTGTGCATGAGTTTTAACAGGCTTAACACGCTTAGACCTAGTGCCTGTACGAAAAATTTCATCTCGGTCATGCTCAAAGTCATATATAGAGAAGTCAAATGTAAAACCCGTCGAGTCCATTCGATTCCAATCTGCAAAAGTATTAGGAATCTGCCCCGCTGGTAAATCAATGTTAGCACTACATTCCGAAACAGCCTTATGCTGTATTGTATTTGTTCCCTCACATAGACTTTCAGAAGTAGAATTCAGCTGGCTAGCTGTTGTATGGGTAATTCTACCCTAAGGTTTGGATATGTTTTGTGAAAGTATCAGGAAACATACCAACCTGGATTGGGATAAAATATGTCTAATAATGGACTGCATGTCACTAGTTTTGGAGAATAATTTTATATTATTTGAAGGGGAATATTTTAAACAATGCAAAGGGGTGGCAATGGGTTCAGCAAGTGCACCCATATTTGCCAACCTTGTAATGTTATATTGGGAAGAAGAAATTTTGTTCAAAAATGAATTATTCACTCATGTAATCCATTATACAAGGTTTTTAGATGACATATATATGTTATGGATGGGTAACAAGGAAGAATTGGACAATTTTATGACCTTTATTAATAACAGCAGTGATTTTCTTAAATTTACTCATACCACTAGTAACAAAGGTATAGCATATCTTGATACTATTGTGACTCATGATGAAAAAGGTTTTAAATCAAACATATTTAGAAAAAACACCTTCTCAAATGATTATGTACATTATGATAGCAACCATCCTAGGAAGATGTTGCGTAATATTTACAAAGGACAGATAATCAGGGCGGCTAGGATGACATCTAGAAATGATGAAATGCTTGAGGAGATAGAATATATTACCAATCTGTTTAATGAGAGGAAATATAATAGAAGAATGTTATGTGATGTTAAACAGTATGTTACTTCTCAGAGAGAGCAAAAATATCAACCGTTACTAGGTGCCATTGTTCCAGCAGAACAAGAAAAAAACCTAAGTAACTGTAGTAAATATCAAAAGGCTTGTATATTACCCTATACCCCTTTTGTAAACAAAATTAAGGAAATTTTGGAAAAACATTGGAGTATATTTCGAGTGAATCCAGAATTATCTAAAATTTTAGGAGAAAGGCCCCTTATAGTTTACAAGATGGCATATAATTTGAAGAGAATATTAGAAACTGGCAAAGAGACCAACTTTAAAAGGGGAGAAAGTGGTGGATCAATATCTACTAAAAGATGTGTAAACTGCAACCAATGCAAGTTTATTATGGGAGAAAGTGAATTTATTTTAGACAATAGTAATAAGACAGTTATTAGACTTGCTAAGGGTAATTGCAATACACCCTATGTCATTTATATTGCCAAATGTGTAGAATGTAAGGCATATTACGTTGGGAAAACTGAGAGGGCTTTTAAAAGGAGAATGTACGACCACTCATATTGCATTAGAAAAAAGGATAAAAACAACGCACTATACAGACATGTGGAATGTGAGGGTGAGGAACATAGTTTTAAATTTGGTATTTTAGAACACATTAAACCAGAAATGAGAGGGGGTAGTATCAAAGATTTACTTAGTTACAAAGAAATATGGTGGCAATTATTTACCGATGCAGCTACAGCACCGGGTTTGAACGACACCATAGCAGTTAAATCTTTGTTGACTAAATAGCAAAAGTCCCTTTGGATTATAGCATCATTATTTTAAGGTGTATGTGAAACATAAAAATATTTTTTTATAAAAAAATATTTTTAATAACAACATTAAATGTTTTTAACCTTGATTTTTTCAAAAGTGATATCTGTAAGAATTAAGGATTGAATTTTTCTAATTTTTTATTTTTTAATTTTTTATTTTTTATTTTATTTTTTCAAATAATTGATATATACCACCATTTACAATATAGATTGTTTAATATTCAATTCATAAAATTGAATTATGTTATATATAATATATAACATAGGTTTTTGGGGAATTGTCATGTTTTTAAAAAAAAAATTATTTGAATTATATATATATATATATTGTTTTACATATCAAATGTTATATTTATTGTTAGACAGTCAAGGGTCATATTAGAAGCATTTGTTAAACCAAATTTATTGAGGTTAATATGAACATACAATTACATCTATGTTATGTTTATTATAACAACAAAGGACTATAAGAAGGATTTGTTTTCTACAAAACATTTTTTATTAACAAAATGATTTTTTCTACTATATGATTTTTTGATTTTTTAGTATTAAATATTTTAGTATTTAATATTTATATATATATTTTTTTTAAATAACAGTATACACACACATTCTTATTTATCATGGTTCATGGTGAACAACACACACTGAAAATGAATTTTTGCACACAAATTTCTATAGTGTTAATCATGTTAATTATACACAGAACACATATTTTACTAAGGTTGTTTTTTCAAAACAATATTAGTTTTTCTAAATAATATCAATTGCCCGTCTTTATCTTTATAATTTTATTAATTTTATTATATTTTAATACATATTTTAATACACATTTAATACGCAATTAATGGACCATTAATGGTCTTACATAGAGAAGTTGTAATATATTATGTAAACATGGGTTCATATGCCATAGTATGTATATTATATTTATTTAATATAACCACATTTGAAAGTATGAAACAAGCCGTATGTTGCACTAATGTGAATTATTATGTATTGTCAACATTTGTAAAGTATTTAGTTTAGAGCGTATACAGAGGTATTTATGACATTAGTAGTGAAATACATGTATAAGGGTATAAAAATTTACCTTCATTTTTACATCACTAAATATATGTATTGAATTAAAACATATGGTGCGTATATCTTTAAGCGCAACTATCAGTAGTTGCAGCTTCGCGCCAAAAAGATTATTTAAATGGTGATTTTTAAAAATGGGGTAGTTCTGAAGAAGCCTACATTTGATAGGTGAAAGCGCTTAACCCAGTATACATAAAAGAACTTTTGAATATATTTGTAGATAAGCTATATGTGCATACATTTCTATTCAGATATACCTATTTATGTCGATATATATGTAGAAAGCCATAACTATATGTGCATATGTATCTATATATCTGTATATGTGTAGACATATATTTCTGTGTATATGTATATATTTGATTGCTTATATGTGTATATATATATATATATATATATATATATATATATATATATATATATATATATGTGTGTATATATATATATATATATATATATATATATATATATATATATATATACACACACACACACACTCACACATATATATATGTATATATATATATATCTATATTATATATATATATATATATATATATGTATATATATTTTATATATATATATATATATATATATATATATATATATATATAAAACCATATATGTATGTAGCTTTGTATATGTGTATATGTCTATGTAGACATATGGATAAATATATATACATATATGCTTACCATATTTCCAGATCATGGAGGAGAGTTCTGCCTCAGCACCAATAGTCCTAACCTCTTAGTGCAAGGGGATGTCATGTATGTATTGCAGGTATCTATGTAGACTGTTGCTACTGTAACAGGGGTTGTCTTAACAGACGTGTGTCGGAGGTCACATCTGCTTTTGACATGTGTGCCAATGGCTACTGACAGATTGAAATGTGATAGGGTTTGAAGAATGGTGCAAGTGGATTTAATGTGTTTACAGATTTACAACTGTGGAAGTGAACATAATGTCCTTCCTCTCTCTCTGACTTTTGCCGCTCCCGTACCCCCTACACACACACTCCCAGTCACCAGGTTAGCCCCCACCAACCCCACCAACATCCCCCCTGGTCGCAATTTTCACACAGCCATTCAAGGGTTGGTACCATCTGAACCAGCCCACGGGCAGTACCATCTGTACTGACCCAGTCTTCTGGGACTCTCTGTTATTTATATTCTCCTACCCATCAAACCCTGGCTCTAAACTCCATGTCGTGGGCGGCCCCCAAACAGCCCCCCCCTCAAGTCCACACCACATTCCTCCCACTCCCCCCCCCAGGTGGCATACCCACAAATTTCTCTACACACACACACACTGATACCCAAGCATAGTAAGACTCTCTACCTGACTCCTCCACCTTCGTCCATGCCCTTCTTTTCTTACCTTTGGAGGCATGGACTCATAAGTTACGCAAAGTAACTTTACGTAATTTCTGGGGTCCCGTCAGGGACGAACCAATCTGGGTATTAATATTAGAATTATCACAGTATGACTCACATCCTTCCCGGTTCCCCCATATTTTTTTTTTTTTGCACACGATCCCTTTTTGCACACGATCCCTATTAGTATGCACACGGCACCACAAGGCTATTACTGTCTGACCAATTTACCTTATGTAACTGCGATTGTAATGTTAATGAAAATGCACACAGCACCCTGCCTGTTTATACTTTACTATTGGAAAGGAACTGTTGTTACTTTAAATGGCCTGCTAGAACTAATGTATTTAAAGGAAGTGAAAATGGGTTCTAACAGTTATGAAACATGTCTTTCCGAAGAAGTCTTGATAATAAATAAGATGAAAGTGCTAAAGTACTACAAGAGTTGTTGGTGTGATTTACTATTCTTTGAATGCTGTTATTGTCACAAAGTTAATTTCTTAATCCTAAGGACATCATAGTACAGTACCACTGCTAGCTCAGTAATGATCCTGTGGACTACAGCAGAGATATAACCAATATATGTGGATAGTCTGCCACTCTGTGGTCATTCCAGCGGTGTACAGAAATCCCCTTTATGTGAGACATGTGGACCACGCCTCACAATGTGGATGTTAATAGCCATGTACATGGGTATATCATGTAAATACTGGACTACATATGCCAACACAGTTTATGCATTCACACACATCAGTCTGTCCTGACACATAATACCTGATAGTGCAGAGGTCACATGGCCTCATATTACCCAGTAGTTAGTGACATACATCTGTACAAAATCCCATTGCTTTGTCAGAAGTGCGCAACAATTATGGTGGCCTGGCAGCAGTATGTCTTGCAAATAACTGGACATAACAGCACACTGGGTAATTACACTAAACTTCTAGGCATGTCACAAAGCACTGTGCAAACTATAGGCAGACTGCCACAACACTGGACTACATTTTGTATGGGGGAATACACATGTACCTGCAATTATAGCAGGCTCTACATGCATGTCACAGCACAGAATAACAGACACCTGTGGGAAAGTGCATACCCACAACCAATGTTAACACAGCCACAGCCACATATGGTACACAAGCTTAATATGACCCCGTATAGTCTGTCTGATAAACACCATCCTCACATGTGCCACTCACACACTAGCCCAACATACACTGGGTCATGACACAGTGTGGTCCGATGCCTGTCTGTGGTATAGGTCACGTGTGTGTCTGGCTCTACAGACCTGAGAGCCAATAGGATACCATACACTGGAGCAGCATGTACCATCTGATAGAACCGGATGAAGAACAATGGCATCTACCACAGTCTGTGCACAGCCCAAGGTACGTATGCACAATGCACATACTGTTGACAATCACCATAAGTACACAGACCCCAGTACTGTACACACAACTGCAGAATGTCCAAGTTATGCCATCAGAAACATCCCCTACTATACATAACATGTCTAGCAGTCTAATATCTGATTAGCTTATTATCAGGTATGATGCCAATAAATAATGGTGTACAGAACATATGCACCTCTTACTGCATGACATATGTACAAATGTTGACAGACTTGTGGCTGGAACTACAAACACTGGCGCAATATTGGCATATTGCTGTGATAACTCATACATTTAGCCGTACTAGGGTTTGTTGTGGCATATGTTCTATGAGGGATATGATGTCAGTAACTCTCATGGCTGTCACCATGTCCTGACTGCAGTCCTCACACTATGCTTCTGCAGTTCTCAAATAGGTGTTCTGTGAGTAACACAAGAAACAAAAGACTCCACACACTGCCCAGTCTGCAGATAACCCTACAGATGGGAGTTTCTCAAACACATAACACTGTCATGACAGGTATTAAATCATGTAGACCAGCCATATCCACACACACCCTGTTAACCTGACATTACTCCAAATGCAGAAGAGCAACACTTAAATTCTGTAGTCATGTCTGGCACATCCCCCTACTGTCTGTTGGCCTGTTTCCTCAGTGTATGTTGTTAGAGGTAAATCCCAATACCATCTGTGATGCTGTTTTCCAAACACCAGATTTAGGTCCTGCTCACAGTGAATGAAAAGGCCCAATACCAACATGATGTTTCTAGATATTGGAGTGTGTTTCCATGCAACTGGCTATGGGAATGTTACCATAGCTGTTCCACATGCAGTCAGCTAGAGAGGGACTGCAATTCATGCAGATGCCATCAGCTGATCATGAGCATCACTTACAAAACACAAGCTGCTGCATAAGCAAAGCAGGTGTACTTCTCCACATCCACCAGAGGGGGAGTGAGACAGACAGAGACAAAGTAAGTCAGGGAGGGGTGGGAGAGTAAAACCTAAGCATGGTTGTGGCACACACCTACCAGTACAGGGTTTCAAACCCCTGATTATGTATTGCTATCACATGTCTATGCAGTTATTGCATGCACCACATAGCTTGCATGTTGGGGAGCTGTTCAAAGGTATATCTGATGGTGAGTGACATCTGCAACAGTGATATAGTAGCGATAAGATAGGCGTAGTACACGTGCCTGTCCATATGAACAGGTGTCAATGTCAACACAGCCACACTCTGTAATAGACTCACACAAATTGACACTCTTGGCAGGGCAGGAATAGACTTCCTAACTAGCTAGTTTGCCACAATACAGTAATGTGCAGGTATCACATGCACCACAGGGGTTATCCAGATGTTATATGGATAAAGGGTATGTGAAGGTGTCTGACATCAGACAGCATGCTTCAGTAGTCCAATGGGAGTTGTAGTGAGTGTGAATGTGGTCGAAAGCATCATACTCCAAACACACAGACACAGGGTGCCAGTACTGACATGCATGGGTGCATTGCTTCATGGGTGTGTAGTGGTTGACTGTGCCAGAAGGCTATACAAGGCTAGGTGAAGGGTATACCTTGGCATCAGGCCACATGACAATGGTCTGCAGTGTGGCTCAGGGGTGTAGAGTCTGGATTGGCCAACACAGGTGGGTATTGTATTCACCATCCAGTCACCTGGGTTACTATTGTGTGTGGCCGGTGCTGTGCAATGCTTGCCATGTATGTGCTCTACAGTCTATGACACGGATGGTGTCTGGGATGTGCACATGTCCCACATGCATGTTCAGTGACATGTGGAACTTTACATTGGGAGTCTGGCCCATGTTATGTACACAGATTGTTATCATCAGATGTGCCAGTCCTGGCCTCATGTGGCAGGAACTGGTAATGGACACCAGGTTGACCTTGCACCTACATTGATAGCATGATAGAGGTATTCCCTGGTGTCAGTGGCATATGTCCATACAGGGCATGTGTGTAAGGCATGGTATGTCCTTTGTTGGTCACATTTGATGGCACCACAGTTATTGCAGGCATCCAGTGGGGAACATAGTGAAGGTGCACTGTCTGCAATTATGTGTCTATTGTAGTAATGGGACAGGGTGCCATGCCCTCTGTAGTCTACTGCAATCACACCATGGTTACTATCTGTGGGCAATTTGCAGGGTACTACCAACATAGCGGTTGTTGCCTAGGAAAGTGTGTATGTGTATGGGACATGGGTTGAGAGTGTTCTCTGGTTAATACAAGGGTTGCTTATTTTGTTCGCCAGACCTTGATGTCACATGTAGGGGTATGGATTGGCACCCCAGCCTCTCAGCTATTTGACATCTGTTATCCTTGTAAGGTGGACATTGTGACATATAATAGGCCGACCATATAAGAAATTTGCAAAACCCGCTCCACAATGGGTCCAGTTGTTACACACTCACAGCCACCTCCACACAGAATACAAATGACAAACACAGACACACACACACACACACACACACACACACACACACACACACACACACACACACACACACACACACACACACAGAGTTGCCATGTCTATGATTAGAACTCCTACCTTACTAGTTTATCACACTACAGCATTATGGAGTTATAGGATTCACCACAGAGATTACTAGGCAACTCCCTCCCCAAAGGTGTATTTCAAAGTGAATGATATCAGTGGGCTTGCCAAAGTAGGGCATTTGAATTGTAGTGAGTGTGACTAGCCTAAAAAGCATTACTCCCTCCACAGAGACATGCACACATACAGTTGCCATGTCTGGGATTGGAATTCCTACCTAACTAGTTTATCACACTACAGCATTACACAGTTATAGGATGCACCACAGAGATTACTGGGCTACTCCTTTTCCAAAGGTGTGTTACAAAGTGAATGACATCAGCAGACTTGCCAAAGTAGGGCATTTCAATTGTAGTGAGTATGACTAGCCTAAAAATCATTGCCATCTACACACACACACGCACACACACTTACACACACACACACACACACACACACACACACACACACACACACACACACACACACACACACACACACACACAAACACACAGATTCCATGTCTGGGATTAGAACTCCTACCTAACTAGTTTATCACACTACAGCATTACACAGTTATAGGATGCATCACAGAGATTACTGTGCTCCTCCTTCCCCAAAGGTGTATTTCAAAGTGAATTACAACAGCAGGCTTGCCTAAGTAGGACATTTGAATTGTACTGAGTACGACTAGCCTAAAAAGCATTGATCCCTACACAGACAAATACACAGACATACACACACACACACACACACACACACACACACACACACACACACACACACACACACACACACACACACATGCCACAACTGGGATTAAAACTCCTACCTAACTAGTATGTCACACTACAGCATTACACAGTTATAAGATGTGCCACAGAGATTAATGAGCTATCCCTTCCCCAAAGGTGTATTTCACAGTGACTGACATCAGCAGGCTTGCCATAATAGGGCTATGAGGAGAGCAGTGTGTCTGCATGGGCCATAACCCATTCATCTAGAGGTAGACACACCACACTCAGACACACACAGGTTTATATTCCTCAGGTACGTGTATACAACTGCTAGATGACTACTGCCTTGTACAGTCATGTTGCACAGTTAGCACTAGCACCACAGAGTCTATAATGTTGGGGGATACCAGTGGCTAATTTCAATGGTGAATGACATTTACACATCATGTGATTGTAGCCATTTGGCTGTGTGCAGGGAGGGACAGGCTTCATGATGGAATACTCGTTGTCACTGTCAGTCTCTTCCACACATCTATGTATGTGTACTTTTGGCATATTATAGTGTGTTGTTCTTGGATATATGTGTGTATTCCTATCCAATGTGTGTGCAAAGCATGACTGGTACATACTGAGGAGTGTATGCACTAACATCTGCAACTGTCAGATATGTATGGTCCACTGTTGGCGCCAAACATGGGCTTCATTTGTTTAAGTGTGGGAGCATGCCCAGTATGCCCTTCTGTATTGAATGTGTGAATCCATTCCAGGTAGATTGTACTCCAGTGCAGACTTTTGTGTTCTACACCTACAGCTAGCAAACTGTTTCCACAGGGTATCTGTAGATCAGTTGGCATTATGGGGTAAAACTGGGCAAGGGATAGTGGTTACTGTAGGTAATTTTGTCTGTGCTGCTTCTCCTACATGGTACTGGTATTAGCAGAGATATACAGACATGTGTAGTATTATACACTGTGATGTTTTATGTCCTCAAGTACTGTCAGGTAGTCATTTTTGCTTGGAGTGATGTCCTGAGGAACACAGGGTGAATGCAGCTGTGTCCAGTATTGTGGTCAAATGACTACATATTCCTGCAAACTAATACCATTCTGGATGGGGAGCTGTAGACACTTGGTGCTGGGTCTGTGTAACTGGTTTAGCACCTTGGTACAGTGGTGGCAGAGAATCCCATACTTGTACTTCCATCGACGTGACAGTATGGCCTTATCTTGCTATGGCAATACCTCACAGCTGTACAGATTCACACAGGTTACCCAGAGGCAGGGGCATAAGTCAGGACATTACCCCTATTGTGGTGTATGGGCAGGTTTGTAGTCACCTATTTTTGTGTTTGCAGTCAGGGATAGTATGTGCACATGGCTGTGTTTCGGACTTCACACATTCCATGCTGCCCACGCTCCCACCCCCTCTATTATTCTATCCTCTTCCATACATTATGCAAACATTCTCTGATACTTTCCCTATAGTTATCACCTCATCACAGCAGTGTATTGGTGTTGGTCCACAGTTCATACAGTGGGACATGGTGGACATGTTACTGTGGTTTGTCCACATGGCCTTGCATATGGGTTCTGTGGACTGTGTTATGTTGTTATTTGGGAGTCCATGACATAACATACATTGGCAGCACGGGTAAGATGCAGGCCTTTGGCAGAGGACTGTAGGCCATTTGGTAGTGATGCAGATCAGCTGCAACAGGCCGTTGCATTCTGTCAGTCCTACAGTACCAGACTGCCATATAGTATATTCCCCTGGAATGATAGGCTAGGTGTGCTAGGTGTTCATGCCAATATTTTCTATCAGTATTGATCAGGTAGTGTGGATGCTGGCAGGGTGCTGCTTACAGCTAGGGGCACACCTGCATGTGACACCTGCACTGCATGCTGCATTCTTTCACTATTGCCATACACAGATTGGGGTCATATTGTACCCATTCCCAACAGCAGGGATAAGACGAGAGAGGTACCTTTGGGTGGTGATTGGGTGAGCTGGGTGCATGTGTGCTATGGACACTACTTGCATCTGACTCACAGATATGCATGGGGCATTCCACTTATGCTGGCTTTGGCAGGGACATCAGCTGTTTTGCAATACATAATTCCTATGATGTTTATCATCTGCGAGTGTTTGGCCAGACGACATTGGTATTCCGTACTACAAGCCCAGATAATGTGATGCAAACCTGTATGTACAATTCCAAGGGTGTGTCCATTTCACGGTTACACATTATACACTGTCTTTCTGGGGTGCTTTTCCCTGTGTACTGCTTGTATATCTGGCCCAACAGTAATGCCATGTCCATCTTTCAGATGGTGACACATATTACCTCCATACATTTACAATGGCTTACTGCTAGAATGTGTTATACTGGGGTGCATTGTGTTTGGCACTGCAGTTGTGAGGACTTGGTCCTGTTATCGGCAGTACTGGGCAATGGCCACCAGGTCAAACCTCACCATGCATACATACTGACCACTTTTAGACAATATGAAGCACACACCAACCTAACACAAGCATACCTGCATATTGTACAAATGCTACAATCTATCCTGCTACCTTCTCCACCTCAGGTCATCTGTGCTCCACTGGTGTTATACCTACACATACATGTTACTACATTTCTACATCGGATTGGAGGGGGGGCACACCTGAAAGTTACTACATTTCTACATAGGATTGGGAGGGGCACACCGGACTGTTACAACATGCCTACATTGGATTGGGGGGGGGGCACACCTGACTGTTACTACATTTCTACATAGGATTGGGAGAGCACACCTGACGGTTTCTACATTTCTACATAGGATTGGGGGGGCACACCTGACTGTTACTACATGTCTACATAGGATTGGGGGGCACACCTGACACTTGTACACATTTGCTATGACTGTACTGGTATATCAGGTAGTCCATTTCATTCTGTATTCTAACCTATCATGCTGACTAGAGGCATATCAGTGTACTACAGAGCTTAAATTTGATTGACCTACATATCAGTTTCTGACTTCTTACTCTTCAGAAATAACATCCCACTGCCTGACCTGATGTTGTGTGTCTGTGTAGGCCTGGGGGGAGGTTACCCATAGCCATCATTCAGAGGCCTTAGTACAGCCTTTGTTTGTGTTTGTCTACACCTGTCCTGCTGGCTGAGACTGTTGTTGGGTATGTGAACCTCCCTGACTGGCATGTGTGTGTCATATTAACATACATGTGGCCCAGCACATGTCCTGCAGTGGGTTTTGTCACCATGTGCAATACTGGCTACTATAGGGACACCAGTATTTGTTACAGATCTCATGCTGACACTATAGCTGTCTACTGTCTGCTGGCATCCCATTCAGCCACCCGATTCCCTTGCATGCTCACATCCATACCATAAACACAAGTAACAACACATACTACTCCATTCAGCAATTGGTAGGAAGAGTGACTTACCTTGTGGGTTTGCCAGTATTGAGGATGGTGCTGGAGGGCTGCCTATGTTGGATGTACATAGTACACTCCCTATACATGGTTGAGCACAGATAGTGTCATGTTTGGCATCCCTTTTACTGTATGTGCCAGTCAGGGAGAGGTGTAATTCCCTGGGTCCCTACTGTGTCAGTGTATGTGCTATGCATTGCCTCTTTGCATGGCCAGGGAATACTGGGCATGCCACCTTCTGCCTACTGGGGCAGGCTCAAGTTGTTCCTCCTCCGAGTCACTCTGTGCCTGTGCAGGCCTTGGCAATGGTGGGGGGCTGTGTGGTCCTGCCCTGTGCTGTTCCTGTTGCAGCTGTTTCTGCGGGATCATATTGTCTATGTGTCCAGGCACCAGAACCGTGACTTGAGCATCCCAAACACACGCTCTATTATAATTCTTCTCTGTGCGTATGCCTCATTATGGAGTTCTTGTTCATGTGTGTGTGCATTTCTGATGGGTGTCATGAGCCATGGCTCCAGTGAGTAACCAGCATCCCCCACTAGGTGACCCTAAGGGATGTCCCCATTGGCAAATCTCTGGTACAGCTGTGTCAGATGTCAGATGTGGGAATTGTGATAGCTTCCAGGGCAGCCAGCACACACATCATACATGACCTGGGAGTTGATGGAGGGGAACCCTTTGCAATTGATGTAGACCCAATCCCACTCACTGGGTGACTCTTTAATGCATATGTGCGTGCATTCTATACCACCCACTACCTCAGGGTATTCTGCTATTTGGTGGAAGAGACGCATATTGCTGGCCAACACCTCACGGGTGTTGGGGAAATATATGTGGTCACCGGCATGTGCTGACATGGCATCCAGGAACTGGTGGAGTACCCTGGATGCTGATGCCTGTGAGATCCCCATGATATCCCCAGTTGGCCTTTGGAAGGTACCTGTAGCTAGTATTCTTAGGCCTACACATAACTTGGTATCCACTGGGATGGGTTCCCCTCTGTTAGTTCTGTGTGTCAGGCGTGGCCTGCACAGCTCAAAACTTTGCTGTAGGAGGCCCCTGTCCACCCTATAGTGCTACGCTATCTCCAGCTCATGTAGCCCCTGGTAGGGTTACCCTGGGTCTGTACACTCTTCTCCGTCTCCTCACTGTGGGTTGGTTGACAGCATTCTCATCCTCACCACCCTCAGCTTCTTCCACATGTTGATGTATGATAGCTGCTGCAGCCCCTATCATTTTGTTGTTTTCATTTGTTAACATTTCCCTGCTTGTATACACTTGTGGTGTACAGTATGTGGGAGAAACCAGAGGGAAAGGTGTTTGCATAGTTTATAGTAGTGTTCTTGGCTGGGCTGCTTCCTATGTAATTGGCTGATTCTGATACATTTCACCTGCCAACTATGCTAGTTCTCCTAGATTACCTTCCTACTGCTGTTTTCCCTTCCCATTGCCTTCCTGTTTAAGCCTAGGGTTGCCACCTTTTCAAATGCCAAAAGTGGGACACTTTTTGTAGAAATGTCAGACTTTACATGGCAAAACATACCCATGGCAAGTACAAAGGACATAACTTCACTTTTTTGTCTAAATAAAAGCTTATTCTTGTAGCATTGTAGTTGCTTATTCTATTTCTTATAAGATTTAGGTGTTTCAGATACAAAATAACTGTTTTATGCAACTATTAAAGAAAATATAGGAAATTTGTTTGTCCTAAAAATCTCAGGACATTTGCCATTTTTTCAATTTTTTTGCGGGACACAACTGCCCAAAGAGGGACTGTCCCTCAGAAAGTGGGACAGCTGGTAACCCTATTTAAGCCCGGGAGCTCACCATGCAAACAGAGTACTGAAATGTGCACAAAGCTGCTATTTCCTGGTTTACTTTTTTTTCCTTTAAAACCTGGTGTGTGGCACACACACCTGCTTAGGCAATGTAAAGAGTGATAGGCAGCCTCAGACACACCCCCTTGCTTAGCTCTGCTAAGCTAAGGGCCAACCCGAGCGACAGGGCTCCAATCCACTTAGAGAATTCCTGACACACACCCCTATGATGTCAGCTAACTCCTAGGCTTGCACCAAGCTATTCCTGCACTTACACTGTTGGGTGCTGTCTAGCATTGAGGGGAAATCTAGGATTCATTATCATTCCCCCTCATTTGAATAGGATTATCTGCTGATGCATAGTTACAGGTCCCACACTGAGCCTCCCCCCTTAGCAACCACTATTCACTGGCCATGTAATCTTCTGCCTGCCATTGAGTATAATGGCAAAATAGTGATTTTGGTTAGAATGCTTATTTCAGGTTATTTTTCGCCCAGTCCCATTTGCTCGGTGCTGCCCTATGCTGAAACAGCCAAAATCGGCTAAAAAATAAGTTATTTTTTTAAACTGTTTTCCATGCCAATGGTTATATATTTGGCCACTGGCATGCTTTACACATTATATACACCCTTTATTTGGAGCTGTCATGGCTCCGTTTTGTAGTTTGCAGAAATGTACTCGGTTTCTAACCTAGTACATTTCTACAGACTACACTAGTCCTGCACGGCCATCTGCCAGCTTCCTGGATCGCAAATTCACCTCATTTGCATGGTTTTCACCAGCAAATGGGGTAATTTGCATACAGGAGCTGTGTCCCTGCAGGAATAGTGCAGGATCACTCGTGCACGTCCCTGCAGCTTATTCCTGGATCGCACGGCGGACATATTGCTTCCTGGAGCTCCTGCACTGTTCCTGCACACCGTGCACAGGTTGCTGAATCTGGGGGAATATTTTTAACAAATGAAGAAAGATTACAAACAGAGAAACTATGGGGAGGAAAAATAATCTGGAATTTGAGAAATGAGAGATGGTCTGCAATAGCCATATTCCATAGAAATACAGTAAAGATATTAGATGTAACTTTAGCAAAAATGGGAAGATTAACCAATGTAGATTTAAAATGGAAAGGACAAGTATATAAAATTATAACATTATATACTTACACTAATTTTAAAAAAGGGAAAACGTATTTCATCAGATTTTAGACTATATAGTGATAAATATGAATATTATAATAACAGAAAACTTTAATAGTGATTTAAGAGGCACACATAAAAATAAAGGAAATGATATAAGAAAAATGTTCAAAGTCATAAAATGTGGTAAGTTAAAACTTTAGGACAAAAACTGATTGACTTACAAAAGGGGTATGTATAGAACTGAAACAGATTATTTTATAGTACCCAAAGCTGTCGTTATAGGAGAAGGAGAGGTAGTTGAAACAGGATTTTCTTATTATCTTGCAATACGGCTAGACATAAAGGAAAACAAGGAATATATAAAAATAGACAAAGAAAAAGGATAAATGAGAAAGAATGGAATAAAGAAGAAAAGAGATTAATAGTACAGTTGTGGAAATATCACATTACCATGATAACATCTTATAAAAATTGTTCTGAATGGTGGACGATACTTAAGGAAAAATATAAACAATATATATATCTACACACACACACACACACACACACACACACACACATATATATATATATATATATATATATATATCTATCTATGTATATATGCATATGTCTACATGTATGCAAACACACACACACACACACACACACACACACACACACACACACACACACACACACACACACACACATATATGTATGTAAATACATGTCCCCTATATTACTACCACAGTGATGTATGCTATGTGTGAGGGAACAGCACACATAGCAATACACACAGATATATACAGCTGTAAGTGTGTGCAACATGGACAAGTATGTCACATGTGAACCCCTTGTTGGGACCACATTGCCCTTGTCTGTGAAGTAGGGAATGGGAATATGGGGAAGGATAGCAGGTATATTTGTGGAGGTGGTTTGAGTTGGTAGATATAGAGGACAGCCTACAGGGGTGGTATATGACACATGTATTGGGTAAGCACCCTGGATGGTGTGTGTGGTCTGTGATGTGGAAGCCCCATGGGCCCTCATATGAAAACAATGGGAACAAGGCTCCCACCCATTGCTACTCACAACAGCAGTCCATGGCACTGAAGGTGCCTGGCCTGGAGGCTGAGCAGGAGGAGCATGTGGACCCTGTGAATATGTACTGGGTGCCTCAAGGTGCTGTAACACATCCCACAAGTGTCTGTGGAGCCCCCTGTGGAACAGACCCTGGACCTGACCTCGGGTGACAGGATCATGTCTGCGTGTGCCCCTAGAAGGAGGACAACATCCTCTGAGGTGGTTTCACCTGAAGGTAGTGCTGGACTAGTAGATGAAGAGGCCCCAGGGTGGGTCCCACATGTGATGTGGGCTGTAACATGGCCAGATGAGGTTGGAGAGGTAGTTCTGCTGGCAACTATTCCCTAAACATACTATTGTGTCACTGTTATAGAACATACGTGGGTAGTAATAGTCTACACAATCCCGGAACATGTCCAACAGCATGCATAGATATCCCCAATAACACAGAATGATAGATGTGCAGCAATCACATAGCAAGCATACCACATGCATATATGGAATCATAGTGGCCTTGACAATGGCATGCAGGTAAAATAGTCCGTAACAGGCCAGCAATTATAGTGTCCACACAGGGAACATGGCTACAAACAATGGCACAAAGTGTGGTGCAATACAATATATGTCCCACTGGTAGATAAGCTGTAGCCATACCTATTGAGTAGTGTGAACAGTTTGTTGTCACTGATATGGTGGGGGGTGACAGAGATGTGTATTAAGAACTATGGCAACCTTGCTGTATGAATTGCTCAGACCTGTTTCCATCTTTATGTCTTTCAGGCAAGATGTCCCACGGCAATCTACCCGCGTATTCAGTGGCAGAAAATGAGGTTGTGTTGAACCACCTAATACAGCACTATCCTGTTCTGTTCAGTAGGGCCACCCATGAGCATCAGGAGCAGACTGCCATGTGGAACGATCTAGTCCACAGGGTCAATGATGTCAGCCTGCATAACCGCACTTATGAGCAGGTCTACCTACCATCATTTTCTGACCTGCTTCGCAATGCCCATCAGCGTACTGCTGCAGTCCGGGGTGATCACATCACAATGGGGGGTCATGTCATCCATCCCCCCGACACGTGTTGAGGAGCTCCTCGCCAGCCTCGTGGCACCTGGCCCGCCCCCACATCCAACAACTGACAGAGACCATTGTGGAGGTGGGTGCTAACCACACACTGGCTGAGGAGTGTGCAGGGAAGGCCACAGGGCTCATCAGTAGACCACTGCTGCGTATGCATCCGCATCTGTACAGGTAGATCATGCATATATGACATATATGATATATGATTTGTTGCATTGAATGATCTATTATTAGAGGGGTCAATAGATGTGAACACATACAGATTTTTGAATGTGGAAAAACCTAAAGTTCCTAATATATTTGGTGTACCGAAGGTTCATAAGAATGTTACAAACCCACCTATGAGACCTATAGTGTCATCAGAAGGGTCTGTGACAGCCCCCATAGCTAAATGGTTAGACAATAAATTAAAAGAAGTTTTGAATGAGGGGGTAGGTATTGTAAAGGACTCCTGGGACTTATTGCGGAATTTAAAGAAGGAACTCTTTGATGAAAATATAACTTTCATTACATTGGATATAGTTGACCTTTTTTCGTCCATCCCCTACAAGGAGGGTTTGGAGTGGTTTGAGGAAGCCTTGATTAATTATGGAAAATTTTCCCACAATGAATTTTGTTTGATTCTGACTTTAATGGATTTGGTCCTGAATAACAATTACTTGCACTATGAAGGAGAGTTTTTTAAGCAGATCAAGGGAGTTGCTATGGGTGTCTGTTGTGCACCCATATACGCAAATATTATTTTGGCAGCATGGGAACATAAATATATTTTAAATTCTCAATTCAAGGTTTGTTGGAAGCTGTATAAGTGATTCCTTGATGATATCTGTCTTTTATGGGTTGGTACTGATGCAGAATTTACATCCTTTATGGAGTATATATCCAGAACCACCAATTTTCTCTCCTTCGCCTTTTCTCAGAGCAAAGAAAGTTCAAAATATTTGGACATTTTTGTTGGTAAAGGAGAGGGGGGTTTTTATTCAAAGGTGTTTAGAAAGGAAAGTTATTCTAATTCATTTCTAGCATATGACAGTGCCCATCCCCACCATCATAAGAAGGGTATAATTAAGGGACAATACATCAGGGGTAGCAGAATGACCTCTAGAGAGATGGATTTTGAAGAGGAATGTGGAAGATTACGTAAAATGTTTTTAGATAGAGGCTACCCTGATAGGTTAATTAAGGAAATAGAAGATGAGGTATGTGCCTTGAAGTTCGTATTTGTTGGTCTTTTGTTTTGCTGGAGTGACTTGTCGTGCTTTTTGATATTAAATTGGATCTCAAAGAAAGGACTGGGCTTTATTTCCTCCACTGGTGCTTTTTAATTGGTGAGTTGTGAACTTGTGCTAGCCTCCATTGTACTGTGGTTCATTTCGTTATGGAGGTGGAGGAGGGCTCTATAGCACCCATTGAGGGCGAGACAGGATTGGCCAGCACTGACAAGCTTGACAAGCTTTCCGACCAATTAACTCAGCTCATTGAGTTATTGGTAGGAAGAGGTAATGCTACAACAAGAACAACAACGGAGATACCGGACAACCAGGAAGCTCTACCCAGGAGGGAAAGGAAGGGTCTGAGGGTGAATAGCAGTAGCCCATTTGAACGTGACACTGAGCTTGGCGTTTTTGCGAATAGCGAAAGGACCCAAATGGATTTGGGCATACCAGCTATCTTCAGGTCTAACCTAGATGAAGAAGCCATCCCACAAACTAATTTGCGAGATGACGACAATAGAGTGGTGAGACAGAAAAACATTAGGACTTTTCCGAAAGGCTACAGTGAAGCAGTAGCGAGCAACAGGGCAGCAGGTAACAGCAACGGGGACAATATACTGTATCCTAATCAATATCAAACGGACTTTGCAAATGTTTTAAATTTTAAATACAGTTTTAATGTGAAAAATGCACAAAAAGTGAATGTTAAAGAAGTTAATCTAACATTTAAACATAACATGACGTTATTTGATGAAATGTTGTTTAGATTCAAAAGTTTGGAGCTGGAGAATGCATACCTGAATGAGTGTATAAATCTAAACATTGTGCCTAAAGGATTAAGGGTATGCAAATACCCCAACAAGGTCAGGGTAGGAAGTGAATTTCACCAGGAACTGTTAAACATTTTTGATAAGTGTGGTTTAGAGATTTTGAAAGCTATCATTAAGGAAAATATAAGGGAAATGGAGGGTCTGAATATAAGACTAGATGAGATAAACGCATGTATTACTAAAGACTTACTTTTTTCTTTGGAGGAAAACCAGTTAAAATACCAGACAATACTGAAAAGTATTGAGAAAAGCATGGGTAATGTATTTGAGAGAAAATGTAGGAAACTGGATTGGGATATTTTGGAATTCAAAGAAAAAAACAAATTATCCTAAACCCAGGGATGTTTTTCCCCAAAACTATGACATAGCTTACAATCAGGACAACATGAATAAGGAGCTAATTCTTAATGAAAGGATGGACAATGGGGAAATGAGTGATGGCCAGGAGTTTCCAGAACTAAGGCGGTCTGAAAGAATTAGAAATAATTACCAGAAGAATTTCCAAAAAAACTACCAGGAGGGGGGTGGGGGCGGAAACAACAGTACCAGTACATGAACAGGGCATACAAACAATGGTAAGGTATCATAATAAGGGTGATGGATGTGAACTCTTGGTGAATTGGATAACAAATGAAGGTGTGGTATGGAAATTAAATGACTATAGTATTTATAATTATAGTGGTTTGGAAATTACTGAGGTTTTCTTTCAATTATTTACTAAGGGTTTGAAATTTGTTCCAAATAGAAAGGCTGACCTTAGTAAAGTGTTGATTGATTTAAAATTGTTCATTAGAAAGAAAAACCTAGATCTTATGTTTCAGGGACAAAATGACAACAGCACCAATATGAGTACCTTAAAGAAAAGAAGTATTTATAATCCACCTTTAAACCAGCTATTAAAAAACTTCGAAGCAATGATGGAGAAAAAAATTAGGAAGGAATTATCTACCCAATATAACCAAGGAAGAAAATGATTTATTACAACAATTATCTCGAGATCCCTCAATAAGAATACTCAAACCGGATAAAGGAGGGGGAACCATTATTATGGATCAAGTATATTATGAAGCTAGAATGTTAGAGGTGTTAGAAAATGAAGAGCGCTACACGAGATCCTCCTTAAATGAAATTAATATTGGCAACAAAAAGGTGTTTGTTGCATTGAATGATCTATTATTAGAGGGGTCAATAGATGTGAACACATACAGATTTTTGTATGTGGAAAAACCTAAAGTTCCTAATATATTTGGTGTACCGAAAGTTCATAAGAATGTTACAAATCCACCTATGAGACCTATAGTGTCATCAGAAGGGTCTGTGACAGCCCCCATAGCTAAATGGTTAGACAATAAATTAAAAGAAGTTTTGAATGAGGGGGTAGGTATTGTAAAGGACTCCTGGGACTTATTGCAGAATTTAAAGAAGGAACTCTTTGATGAAAATATAACTTTCATTACACTGGATATAGTTGACCTTTTTCCGTCCATCCCCTACAAGGAGGGTTTGGAGTGGTTTGAGGAAGCCTTGATTAATTATGGAAAATGTTCCCACAATGAATTTTGTTTGATTCTGACTTTAATGGATTTGGTCCTGAATAACAATTAATTGCACTATGAAGGAGAGTTTTTTAAGCAGATCAAGGGAGTTGCTATGGGTGCCTGTTGTGCACCCATATACGCAAATATTATTTTGGCAGCATGGGAACATAAATATATTTTAAATTCTCAATTCAATGTTTGTTGGAAGCTGTATAAGCGATTCCTTGATGATATCTGTCTTTTATGGGTTGGTACTGATGCAGAATTTACATTCTTTATGGAGTATATATCCAGAACCACCAATTTTCTCTCCTTCACCTTTTCTCAGAGCAAAGAAAGTTTAAAATATTTGGACATTTTTGTTGGTAAAGGAGAGGGGGATTTTTATTCAAAGGTGTTCAGAAAGGAAAGTTATTCTAATTCATTTCTAGCATATGACAGTGCCCATCCCCACCATCATAAGAAGGGTATAATTAAGGGACAATACGTCAGGGGTAGCAGAATGACCTCTAGAGAGATGGATTTTGAAGAGGAATGTGTAAGATTACATAAAATGTTTTTAGATAGAGGCTACCCTGATAGGTTAATTAAGGAAATAGAAGATGAGGTATGTGCCTTGAAGTTCGTATTTGTTGGTCTTTTGTTTTGCTGGAGTGACTTGTCGTGCTTTTTGATATTAAATTGGATCTCAAAGAAAGGACTGGGCTTTATTTCCTCCACTGGTGCTTTTTACTTGGTGATATGTCATATATATAGTTTGTTGCTGCATAGTAGTAATAAACAGATGTGCATAAGTGGTAGTATTGTGGACTTGTACTGTTGATGTACTGTAATGCTGCACCCACCCTGTAGCAATGCCACAGCTGTGGCCACTGACATCATATCTCTCACACTCTTATGTAGGTCCCTCTGGTATACCACTAAGGCAGCAGCCTGTAGCTGGTGAGTATGGTTTATGCTGATGCTTGCCAATACACCGGGCATGTAATGGCTATGGTATATTTCCATGCACACATCTAACACACCTATCCATAATGCATGCCATACATGTTCACGTATTGTTGCTATTAAATGCACTACATCACAATGGTGAACATGATGGGGTATTGGAAGGGTATGTCAGACACCTGCAGGAGAACTAACATCCTGTCATTGCAAAATGTGTCCACAGGGATGAACATAATGGTGGGACACATGGCCTACAGTAGGGACATGTGTGAAACATCACCCTTATACAGTGCAACAACGGTGTACACACCAGTATTACAATGGCAACTGTTACAGATCTACACTATGGCATAACATATTACTGTGGTCCACATTATTAGCTGGGACTAGGCTGTAACACATGGTGGTCAGTGTATGGGACACTGCAAACTGACATACATGTGTAGGCCATACTTGTCAAGCATCTGCAAAAAGGCAGAAGGTGGGGAGGGTCCATCAGCATGAAACACCAGTACACTGCAGCAGGGATCCTAAAGATGCTAAGAATGGCTGTATCTGCACATAGTCAGGTTCAAGAACTGCAGCAGATGTAACCCTACCCCCACAGTAATAATGATGGCAGTGTTTGAACACCAAGAGATGTGCACATGAGTAGACCTTGCAATCATGCAGAGTTGGGAGACATGTATAAGGTAGACTGACCATACACTGGCAAATGCAGATGGCCTATGCTAGTATACCCCTGCCAGAAATAGTGACTGCTGTAGTACACATAACAATAGGTGCAACAAACCATCATGATAAGGGCGTGCACACATATACACCTACGGAGTGTATGCATTGCAGTCAGCATCTGCACACCTAACACATTTTTTAGACACTGCATGTGAATGTACAGGACATATGTCACATATCAGGCACATGTTCTGTTAATATATGTGGTGATGTGGTCCCATGGCAGCTCAAGGAAGAGTGCATCACATCAATAAGGGTGTATACACTCCCCATAGCCACAATATGGTCTGATGGTAGTCAGTGTAATAGTATTGGATTGGTCATACATGCACTGCTGCTGTTGAGATCTGTAAACCAGACATCAGGCATTCACAAATGACATCTTTGCACATATCATCCCAGGTATGTGTTGCTGAAAAATATAGGGGCTGTGAGCATTAGAGCAGACATAACTGACACGGTACTACACCTTCAGCAATGGGTTGTACACCTGTGAGGTTTGGTGCACAGTACATGGCAGGGTGCATAACAGGTGCACAGCAATACTGTGCACATGGGTGCAGTGTTTTGTGCTCACAATGTCTGGACATACACAGGGGTGAATACTGAATGACAGCAGTGAGGCCATGTGAAACCTACTCCACTCAGGTCAAGGAGGTAATGAAGTAGCAGGTTTTGTGTTGTGATCACTCATCTAAGCATTTAGAGGTATGATACGTTAATGAATGGTATTAATGAGTGTATGTTACCAAGTGTGATGCAGGATGGGGAACTTATGTGAATAAACAAACTGTCTGTAAAATCAGGGACAGGTAGGTATTAAGATGGAATGTGTGTGTGTCTGTGTGTGTGTGTGTGTGTGTGTGTGTGTGTGTGTGTGTGTGTGTGTGTGTGTGTGTGTATGAGTGTACTGTTATGCAATGCTGTACAGGTCTTAAAGTGCATTTCTTGTTTTTCCCCACAGGTGGCGAGGTGGGTCAGGGTCCCTTCTGCATCAATCTGATGTTGGTATCCATACAGATACTGAAGATGATGATAGCACTGTTGAGGCACAGGTGGGCTTGTCAGGGGCCGAAACTGTGCCATCATTTGACATCCCCCCTCTTAGCCACCCCAGCCCCACACACAGTCTCAGTGTCTATACATACCCCATCATCAGTGGCCATAGCAGAGGGACAGTTGGCTGTTGGTGGCAGTACACAGGAGAGTGTTGTATCCATGCCTACTGTGTCTGGTCACAGCCGGCATAGCTGGATGTCCGGCAGGGAACCACATAGTCCGATGTACCAGGGTGCTCGTGTTAGGGTCACTGGTCATCATGCCCCTGACAGAAGCACCACAACTGGTACCACCAGGCAGATGTTTCAGACTGTCATGGGGGTGCAGGCACATATGGAACTGTACACCAGACAGGGCCTGAGGCTGCAGAGGACTGCTCTCACATCTGCAAGCAACAACTTCCATGAACTGTCTGGTGCCCTCTGTGCTCATACCGAGGTCATGGATAGATGGTTTGCTGAGATGGTGGGCCTCATTGACCGTGGTTTGTCCATGCTTGAACATGTGGTGGGAGTGCGGCAATGGCCACATGGACATAGGCCAGCAACACCAACAACTGGCAGTCAACTTGGACGTGCTAAGACACCAAGGTACTCCTGTAGTGGCAGTACCAGCCCCAGCACTGCACGGGGGGGCACTGTCCACACCACACCACAGCAGGCCACGTGCACATGACCCTAGCCAGTCCCAGGAGGGACCTGGTTCCAGCAGACATCTGTCGTTATCTGAGGACAGTAGCACATTGAGGCCTCTACCTGGACGTGCCCATGGAACCCCTGGCCAGCACAGTCTGCGTGTCCATGACTGGAGGTGGTGAACTGCACACCCTGCCAGGTATGGTCTGCAGCTGTCCAGAAAACACCTGTATAGGGCAGCCACATGGCGGAACTGTGTGCATGCATACCTACACACTATATGAACACACCTAGGGCAACCCCAGACCTACACATACCACATCACTACACCCAGTTCAACTAATTACACCCCTCACCCACACACATGGTGTGAAATGCATGACCCACCCTCGGTCTCTGGCAAACCAACAATATACTCTGTGGATATGATAAAACCTGTGCCACATCCCTGTCATCCATAACATCAATGCAGGGACAGGCTAATATGGTTCTGATGCACACGGTGACTGTACTACAGAGTACCAATGTAGTGCAGCGTAACATGTCAGGATTAATGTTTAATGCATACATGTCAGGTAGTGTAGCTGTCCAGCAATGATGCATTAAAGCTGTTACTAACACCGGGTGATTGTGGTCTCCTTAATGTTATCCATTTGTGTCATAGGTATACATGTGTCAGCAGGAGGATGGTCTGCAGTCGTATTCCACAAAGGGAATGGCACTGTGCTGACACCATGGCTGTGACATATCAGGGGTACAGTTGAACACATGTCACAGGTTTGTATAACAGTTATTGCCTGTGCTACATGGACAGGTGACCCACTGGGACATGTATAATGAGCAACCTGATGTAGACCCATCCACATACACACACACTCTTACTTGGCAACACTGGGACTAGACCCCTACCTAGGTATGTAGTGCTACTGAACTGTGTGGTTTTCATTGCACACACCACACAGCGTTTAGGGTGAGGTGTGTTCCAGGTTACATGTTACATGCAGAGCATCCCCAGACATGTACAGTATGGTAATGGGGGATGTAATGGTTGTATATGGACAATACATAACTTGACATACCATCATATATACATTAACAGACACAACAGGCAGACACACATCCGAGAGACCTGGGCCTATCTGTGCTAACTAACTTGTCTATGTGTCCAATGCATTACAGGTAGGCTGCACACAGCACATCCATAACTGGGATGGATTGTGGTATCAGTTACCTGTATGGTTGATTGTGACAGTGGTCACCATAAAGTGGTACATGGGACATATTCTGGGTGTACCATGGTGTAATGACAGTGTACACAGCACCCACATCCCACAGTGGATATTGTACTCACTGATGACACTCTGACATTCCCACCATCACACATTGTCTACGACTGTGATACAGCCCATTGTATATCCCAACAATAGTACTACATGGATATTCATCTAATGCACATGCCACAGGCATAGTAGGTTGTTGCATTGTCATGCTTCGCCTATGGGCAGCAACGACACTATCCATACTACTGTCTGGCAATGTGTATTGCAATAGGAGCACGTGGCCTTGGAATGCTGTACCCTACAGATATACAGACATGCACACATACACACCCTTGCCAGAACTCAATGGGTATTCCATGCCTATCAATCCATTTGTACAACAATGTTGTGCTGGTACTGCAAGGCTCATGTAGCTGTTAGGGAGAGGAGTGTAACAGGGTACATGTAATGTCCAATACAGCAGCATCCACATCTGACTATGGAAAGGGTGTTGTGGTGGTTGTGAAGGCCCTAATGGTATTCCCAACTACAGGTGTACTAACACACAAACACTGCTATCCTCAGTAATGCACACATACACATGTGTCAGTACTGGGGTGCATCACTGAAGATGGTCGTAGGTGTGTACCTGGCTATTGTCCATGGAGAGATGGGTTGTGTAGGGGATGTGTGTACAGTAGTATAATGACACCTGCCATGTGCCAGCAGGCAATCTATCGACAGACACCACTGTGGTGACCCTCAGGGTGAAAGTGACATGCATCATCCAGTCCTCTGGATGTCACCTGCAAATGGCCACTGAGGTGATCTAGTTGACATGTATGCAACATATATTACAGCACATGGTTAGTGTCTGTGATGGAGACCTGTACCAAAGCATGTTCTGTTGACTGTGGTAGTGTAGTGGAGGTAACCATGGCATGTGGTGCATACAGGGTATTGTCTCTTATATGTGCCAGTTATAACACAGCTAGGCAGACTTGTCAGTGTTAGTCAAGCATAGGTTGCCTGTACTTGTCCAAGCTGGATACCTGTCATCTGCACATCTGTACAGGGACTGACAGACATCAGCTTGGCAAGTAGCTATGCAGTAGGATGAATGTGTCAACAGACAGACTTTTGACAACAATATGTATGCCATTACTACATGTTGGAAGCCCTCACTTACATGTGCTGTACAGATGGTAGTCTACAGTTACATTCCACATATCAGATCATTATGCTGTAGGGGATATATACTGTGACACAGCTCACACACCAGGAACATGACAGTGAGGTCTCAGAGTCCAGCTATGCCTGCGGGTGTGCTTGTTGTCAGTACTACATTTAGCACTCTTCTCTTGCCTGGGAAAGCACTGTCAACATTAGTACTGCCATGATACACTACAAGCCAGTGTGACAGCACATAACCTGGGTTACTACCCTTGTATGTAACACATTCACATGGATAACAGTGCTGTACAGGTCTCATATACTTGTGTGTCCCAGACATGACACTCACACCCCTTCCTACTGTAATGACAGCACACAGACGCATGTATTGTACTTGACATTACATACATTTATTACAGATGTCATTAAACTGCTATGTTATCAGACTGGGATGTGAGCACTGGTTACCAGGGCTGAGCCATGCTTAGCAGGTGTCAGCATTGCTGCAATGTAACAGCTAAGCAGATTTGCACACTGTTAAGCAAAGCCTACACTGTGTAAGCGCCAGTACATTTAACCATAGCTTAGCACTGCTTAGTTTCACGCAAACCTGCACAAACGCACATAAAGCTGCTTAAAACTGCCTTAACCACTCTGTATCCAGCTGCCATTGTTTGCCCAGCAGCAAAATAAACAGCTCTTGCAGGTATTGAACCCAGGACCATGTACACTATAGTCACAACAGTTAACCACTACGCCATGACAGCTGTGAAAGTTGTTGTTTTTCCAATATATCTGTCACCACACATATTAAATAGTATTGAGCAATTGCTTTGACTTTCACAATTGTGTAGTACGTCTTATTGATATTACTGTTGCATCACATATGTTGTTATATCTAAATGTACACATATCAGATACATACGGTGAGATACATCTGGGAAGGTATACACAACCGTGATGTTTACACATGACATTCATACATATGTATTAGATTTCTTTATATATATATATATATATATATATATATATATATATATATATATATATACATATGTATGCACATTCTATGTGTACAGATATACCTATTTATGTTGATATATATGTAGATAAACTATATGCGCATACATATCTATTCAGATATACCTATTTATGTCGATATATATGTAGAAATACATAAATATATGTGCATATGTATCTATATATATCTGTATATGTGTAGACTTATATTGCTGTGTATATGTATATATTTCAGCGTTTATATATATATATATATATATATATATATATGTATGTAGATATGTAAATGAGTATATATCTATATAAACATATGGATAAATATATATACATATATGTTTACCATATTTCTAAGAACATGGAGTTCTACCTCCGCCCCAATAGTCCCAACCTCTTAGTGCAAGGGGATGTTATGTATGTATTGCAGGTATCTATGTAGACTGTTGCTACTGTAACAGGGGTTGTCTTAACAGACATGTGTGTCGGAGGTCAAATCTGCTTTTGACGTGCGCCAATGGCTACTGACAGACTGAAATGTGATAGGGTTTGAAGAATTGTGCAAGTGGATTTAATGTGTTTATGGATTTACAACTGTGGAAGTGAATATAATGTCTTTCCTCCCTCTCTGACTTTTGCCTCCCCCCTACACACACGCTCCCAGTCACCAGGCTAGCCCCCACCGACCCCACCAACATCCCCCCTGGTCTCACTTTTCACACAGCCATTCAAGGGTTGGTACCATCTGAACCAGCCCACGGGCAGTACCATCTGTACTGACCCAGTCTTCTGGGACTCTCTGTTATTTATATTCTCCTACCCATCAAACCCTGGCTCTACACTCTGTGTCATGGGTGGCCCCCAAACAGCCCACTCCCTCAAGTCCACACCACATTCCTCCCACTCCCCCCCTCAGGTGGCATACCCACACATTTCTCTACACACACACTGATACCCAAGCATAGTAAGACTCTCTACCTGACTCCTCCACCTTCGTCCGTGCCCTTTTTTTCTTACCTTTGGCGGCATGGACTCAGTTACGCAAAGTAACTTTACATAATTTCTGGGTGTCCCGTCAGGGACGAACCAATCTGGGTATTAATATTAGAATTATCACAGTATGACTCTCATCCTTCCCGGTTCCCCCATATTTTTTTTTTTGCACACAATCCCTTTTTGCACACGATCCCTATTAGTATGCACACGGCACCACAAGGCTATTACTGTCTGACCAATTTACCTTATGTAACTGCGATTGTAATGTTAATGAAAATGCACACAGCACCCTGCCTGTTCACACTTTACTATTGGAAAGGAACTGTTGTTACTTTAAATGGCCTGCTAGAACTAATGTATTTAAAGGAAGTGAAAATGGGTTCTAACTGTTATGAAACATGTCTTTCCGAAGAAGTCTTGATAATAAATAAGACGAAAGTGCTAAAGTACTACAAGAGTTGTTGGTGTGATTTACTATTCTTTGAATGCTGTTATTGTCACAAAGTTAATTTCTTAATCCTAAGGACATCATAGTACAGTACCACTGCTAGCACAGTAATGATCCTGTGGACTACAGCAGAGATATGACCAATATATGTGGATAGTCTGGCACTCTGTGGTCATTCCAGAGGTGTACAGAAATCCCCTTCATGCGAGACATGTGGACCACGCCTCACAATGTGGATGTTAATAGCCATGTACATGGGTATATCACGTAAATACTGGACTACATATGCCAACACAATTTATGCATTCACACACATCAGTCTGTCCTGACACATAATACCCGATAGTGCAGAGGTCACATGGCCTCATATTACCCAGTAGTTAGTGACATACATCTGTACAAAATCCCATTGCTTTGTCAGAAATACGCAGCAATTATGGTGGCCTGGCAGCAGTATGTCTTGCAAATAACTGGACATAACAGCACACTGGGTAATTACACTAAACTGCTAGGCATGTCACAAAGCACTGTGCAAACTATAGGCAGACTGCCACAACACTGGACTACATTTTGTATGGGGGAATACACATGTACCTGCAATTATAGCAGGCTCTACATGCATGTCACAGCACAGAGTAACAGACACCTGTGGGAAAGTGCATACTCACAACCAATGTTAACACAGCCACAGCCACATATGGTACATGAGCTTAATATGACCCTGTATAGACTGTCTGATAAACACCATCCTCATATGTGCCACTCACACTAGCCCAACATACACTGGGTCATGACACAGTGTGGTCCGATGCCTGTCTGTGGTATGGGTCACGTGTGTGTCTGGCCCTACAGACATGAGAGCCAATAGGATACCATACACTGGAGCAGCATGTAACATCAGATAGAACCGGATGAAGAACAATGGCATCTACCACAGTCTGTGCACAGCCCAAGGTACATATGCACAATGCACACACTGTCGACAATCACCATAAGTACACAGACCCCAGTACTGTACACACAACCGCAGAATGCCCAAGTTATGTCATCAGAAAAATCCCCTACTATACATAACATGTCTAGCAGTCTGATATTTAATTAGCTTATTATCAGGTATGATGCCAATAAATAATGGTGTACAGAACATATGCACCTCTTACTGCATGACATATGTACAAATGTTGACAGACTTGTGGCTGGAACTACAAACACTGGCCCAATATTGGCATATTGCTGTGATAACTCATACATTTAGCCATACTAGGGTTTGTTGTGACACATGTTCTATGAGGTATATGACGTCAGTAACTCTCATGCCTGTCACCATGTCCTGACTGCAGTCCTCACACTATGCTTCTGCAGTTCTCAAATAGGTGTTCTGTGAGTAACACGAGAAACAAGAGACTCCACACACTGTCCAGTCTGCAGATAACCCTACAGATGTGAGTTTCTCAAACACATAACACTGTCATAACAGGTATTAAATCTTGTAGACCAGCCATATCCACACACACCCTGTTAACCCGACATTACTCCAAATGCAGAAGAGCAACACTTAAATTCTGTAGTCATGTCTGGCAGATCCCCCTCCTGTCTGTTGGCCTGTTTCCTCAGTGTATGTTGTTAGAGGTAAATCCCAATACCATCTGTGATGCTGTTTTCCAAACACCAGATTTAGGTCCTGCTCACAGTGAATGAATAGGCCCAATACCAACATGATGTTTCTAGATATTGGAGTGTGTTTCCATGCAACTGGCTATGGGAATGTTACTATAGCTGTTCCACATGCAGTCAGCTAGAGGGGGACTGCAATTCATGCAGATGCCATCAGCTGATCATGAGAATCACTTACAAAACACAAGCTGCTGCATAAGCAAAGAAGGTGTACTTCTCCACATCCACCAGAGAGGGAGTGAGACAGACAGACAGAGACAAAGTAAGTCAGGGAGGGATGGGAGAGTAAAACCTAAGCATGTTTGTGTCACATACCTACCAGTACAGGGTTTCAAACCCCTGACTATGTATTGCTATCACATGTCTATGCAGTTATTGCATTCACCACATAGCTTGCATGTTGGGGAGCTGTTCAAAGGTATATCTGATGGTGAGTGACATCTGCAACAGTGATATAGTAGCGATAAGGTAGGCGTAGTACACATGCCTGTCCACATGAACAGGTGTCAATGTCAACACAGCCACACTCTGTCATGGACTCACACAAATTGACACTCTTGGCAGGGCAGGAATAGACTTCCTAACTAGCTAGTTTGCCACAATACAGTAATGCGCAGGTATCACTTGCACCACAGGGGTTATCCAGATGTTATATGGATAAAGGGTATGTGAAGGTGTCTGACATCAGACAGCATGCTTCAGTAGGCCAATGGGAGTTGTAGTGAGTGTGAATGTGGTCGCAAGCATCATACTCCACACACACACACAGACACAGGGAGCAAGTACTGACATGCATGGGTGCATTGCTTCACGGGTGTGTAGTGGTTGACTGTGCCAGAAGGCTATACAAGGCTAGGTGAAGGGTATACCTTGGCATCAGGCCACATGACAATGGTCTGCAGTGTGGCTCAGGGGTGTAGAGTCTGGATTGGCCAACACAGGTGGGTATTGTATTCACCATCCAGTCACCTGGGTTACTATTGTGTGTGGCCAGTGCTGTGCAATGCTTGCCATGTATGTGCTCTATAGTCCATGACACGGATGGTGTCTGGGATGTGCACATGTCCCACATGCATGTTCAGTGACATGTGGAACTTTACCTGGGGAGTCTGGCCCATGTTATGTACACAGATTGTTATCATCAGATGTGCCAGTCCTGGCCTCATGTGGCAGGAACTGGTAATGGACACCAGGTTGACCTTGCACCTACATTGATAGCATGATAGAGGTATTCCCTGGTGTCAGTGGCATATGTCCATACAGGGCATGTGTTTAAGGCATGGTATGTCCTTTGTTGGTCACATTTGATGGCACCACAGTTATTGCAGGCATCCAGTGGGGAACATAGTGAAGGTGCACTGTCTGCAATTATGTGTCTATTATAGTAATGGGACAGAGTGCCATGCCCTCTGTAGTCTACTGCAATCACACCATGGTTACTATCTGTGGGCAATATGCAGGGTACTACCAACATAGCGGTTGTTGCCTAGGCAAGTGTGTTTGTGTAGGGGACATGGGTTGAGAGTGTTCTCTGGTTAATACAAGGGTTGTTTACTTTATTCGCCAGACCTTGATGTCACATGTAGGGGTATGGTTTGGCACCCCAGCCTCTCGGCTATTTGACATCTGTTATCCTTGTAAGGTGGACATTGTGACATATAACAGGGCCACCATATAAGAAATTTGCAAAACCCACTCCACAATGGGTCCAGTTGTTACACACTCACAGCCACCTCTACACAGAATACAAATGACAAACACAGACACACACACACACACACACACACACACACACACACACACACACACACACACACACACACACACACACACAAAGTTGCCATGTCTATGATTAGAACTCCTACCTTACTCGTTTATCACACTACAGCATTATGCAGTTATAGGATGCACCACAGAGATTACTAGGCAACTCCCTCCCCAAAGGTGTATTTCAAAGTGAATGATATCAGTGGGCTTGCCAAAGTAGGGCATTTGAATTGTAATGAGTGTGACTAGCCTAAAAAGCATTGCTCCCTCCACAGAGAAATGTACACATACAGTTGCCATGTCTGGGATTAGAATTTCTACCTAACTAGTTTATCACACTACAGCATTACACAGTTATTGGATGCGCCACAGAAATTACTGGGCTACTCCTTTTCCAAAGGTGTATTACAAAGTGAATGACACCAGCAGACTTGCCAAAGTAGGGCATTTCAATTGTAGTGAGTAAGACTAGCCTAAAAATCATTGCCCCCTACACACACACACACACACACACACACACACACACACACGCACACACACACACACACACACACACACACAGATTCCATGTATGGGATTAGAACTGCTACCTAACTAGTTTATCACACTACAGCATTACACAGTTATAGGATGCACCACAGAGATTACTGGGATCCTCCTTCTCCAAAGGTGTATTTCAAAGTGAATTACATCTGCAGGCTTGCCTAAGTAGGACATTTGAATTGTACTGAGTGCGACTAGCCTAAAAAGCATTGATCCCTACACAGACAAATACACAGACACACACACACACACACACACACACACACACACACACACACACACACACACACACACACACACACACACACACACACACACACATGCCACAACTGGGATTAAAACTCCTACCTAACTAGTATGTCACACTACAGCATTTTGCAGTTATAAGATGTGCCACAGAGATTAATGAGCTATCCCTTCACCAAAGGTGTATTTCACATTGACTGACATCAGCAGGCTTGCCATAGTAGGGCTATGAGGAGAGCAGTGTGTCTGCATGGGCCATAACCCATTCATCTAGAGGTAGACACACCACACTCAGACACACACAGGTTTATATTCTGCAGGTGCGTGTATACAACTGCTAGATGACTACTGCCTTGTACAGTCATGTTGCACAGTTAGCACTAGCACTCTATAATGCTGGGGGATACCAGTGGCTAATTTCAATGGTGAATGACATTTACACATCATGTGGTTGTAGCCATTTGGCTGTGTGCAGGGTGGGACAGGCTTCATGATGGAAGACTCTTTGTCACTGTCAGTCTCTTCCACACATCTATGTATGTGTACTTTTGGCATATTATAGTGTGTTGTTCTTGGATATATGTGTGTAATCCTTTCCAATGTGTGTGCAAAGCATGACTGGTACATACTGAGGAGTGTATGCACTAACATCTGCAACTGTCAGATATGTATGGTCCACTGTTGGTGCCAAACATGGGCTTCTTTTGTTTAAGTGTGGGAAGATGCCCAGTATGCCCTTCTGTATTGAATGTGTGGATCCGTTCCAGGTAGATTGTACTCCAGTGCAGACTTTTGTGTTCTACACCTACAGCTAGCAAACTGTTTCCGCAGGATATCTGTAGATCAGTTGGCATTATGGGGTAAAACTGGGCAAGGGATAGTGGTTACTGTAGGTAATTTTGTCTGTGCTGCTTCTCCTACATGGTACTGGTATTAGCAGAGATATACAGACATGTGTAGTATTATACACTGTGATGTTTTATGTCCTCAAGTACTGTCAGGTAGTCATTTTTGCTTGCAGTGATGTCCTGAGGAACACAGGGTGAATGCAGCTGTGTCCAGTATTGTGGTCAAATGACTACATATTCCTGCAAACTAATACCATTCTGGATGGGGAGCTGTAGCCACTTGGTGCTGGGTCTGTGTAACCGGTTTTGCACCTTGGTACAGTGATGGCAGAGGATCCCATACTTGTACTTCCATCGACGTGACAGTATGGCCTTATCTTGCTATGGCAATACCTCACAGCTGTACAGATTCACACAGGTTACCCAGAGGCAGGGGCATAAGTCAGGACATTACCCCTATTGTGGTGTATGGGCAGGTTTTAGCCACCTATTTTTGTGTTTGCAGTCAGGGATAGTATGTGCACATGGCTGTGTTTCGGACTTCACACATTCCATGCTGCCCATGCTCCCACCCCCTCTATTATTCTAGCCTCTTCCGTACATTATGCAAACATTCTCTGATACTTTCCCTATAGTTATCACCTCGTCACAGCAGTGTATTGGTGTTGGTCCACAGTTCATACAGTGGGACATGGTGGACATGTTACTGTGGTTTGTCCACATGGCCTTGCATATGGGTTCTGTGGACTGTGTTATGTTGTTATTTGGGAGTCCATGACATAACATACATTGGCAGCACGGGTGAGACGCAGGCCTTTGGCAGAGGACTGTAGGCCATTTGGTAGTGATGCAGATCAGCTGTGACAGGCCGTTGCATTCTGTCAGTCCTACAGTACCAGACTGCCATATAGTATATTCCCCTGTGTTGATAGGCTAGGTGTGCTAGGTGTTCATGCCAATATTTTCTATCAGTATTGATCAGGAGGTGTGGATGCTGGCAGGGTGCTGCTTACAGCTAGGGGCACACCTGCATGTGACACCTGCACTGCGTGCTGCATTCTTTCACTATTGCCATACACAGATTGGGGTCATATTGTACCCATTCCCAACAGCAGGGATAAAACCAGAGAGGTACCTTTGGGTGGTGATTGGGTGAGCTGGGTGCATGTGTGCTATGGACACTACTTGCATCTGACTCACAGATATGCATGGGGCATTCCACTTATGCTGGCTTGGGCAGGGACATCAGCTGTTTCGCAATACATAATTCCTATGACCTTTATGATCTGCGAGTGTTTGGCCAGACGACATCGGTATTCTGTACTACAAGCCCAGATAATGTGATGCAAACATGTATGTACAATTCCAAGGGTGTGTCCATTTCACAGTTACACATTATACACTGTGTTTCTGGGGTACTTTTCCCTGTGTACTGCTTGTATATCTGGCCCAACAGTCATGCCATGTCCATCTTTCAGATGGTGACACACATTACCTCCATACATTTACAATGGCTTACTGCTAGAATGTGTTATACTGGGGAGCATTGTGTTTGGCACTGCAGTTGTGAGGACTTGGTCCTGTTATCGGCTGTACTGGGCAATGGCCACCAGGTCAAACCTCACCATGCATACATACTGACCACTTTTAGATAATATGAAGCACACACCAACCTAACACAAGCATACCTGCATATTGTACAAATGCTACAATCTATCCTGCTACCTTGGCCACCTCAGGTCATCTGTGCTCCACTGGTATTATACCTACACATACATGTTACTACATTTCTACATCGGATTGGAGGGGGGGGCACAACTGAACGTTACTACATTTCTACATAGGATTGGGAGGGGCACACCGGACTGTTACAACATGCCTACATTGGATTGGGGGGGGCACATCTGACTGTTACTGCATTTCTACATAGGATTGGGAGAGCACACCTGACAATTTCTACATTTCTACATAGGATTGGGGGGGCACACCTGACTGTTACTACATGTCTACATAGGATTGGGGGGCACACCTGACACTTGTATACATTTGCTATGACTGTACTGGTATGTCAGGTACTCCATTTCATTCTGTATTCTAACCTATCATGCTGACTAGAGGCATATCAGTGTACTACAGAGCTTAAATTTGATTGACCTACATATCAGTTTCTGACTTCTTACTCTTCAGAACTAACATCCCACTGCCTGACCTGATGTTGTGTGTCTGTGTAGGCCTGGGGGGAGGTTACCCATAGCCATCATTCAGAGGCCTTAGCACAGCCTTTGTTTGTGTTTGTCTACACCTGTCCTGCTGGCTGAGACTGATGTTGGGTATGTGAACCTCCCTGACTGGCATGTGTGTGTCATATTAACACACATGTGGCCCAGCACATGTCCTGCAGTGGGTTGTGTCACCATGTGTAATACTGGCTACTATAGGGACACCAGTTTTTGTTACAGATCTCATGCTGACACTATAGCTGTCTACTGTCTGCTGGCATCCCATTCAGCCACCCAATTCCCTTGCATGCTCACATCCATACCATAGACACAAGTAACAACACATACTACTCCATTCAGCAATTGGTAGGAAGAGTGACTTACCTTGTGGGTGTGCCAGTATTGAGGATGGTGCTGGAGGGCTGCCTATGTTGGATGTACATAGTACACTCCCTATACATGGTTGAGCACAGGTAGTGTCATGTTTGGCATCCCTTTTACTGTATGTGCCAGTCAGGGAGAGGTGTCATTCCCTGGGTCCCTACTGTGTCAGTGTATGTGCTATGCATTGCCTCTTTGCATGGCCAGGGAATACTGGGCATGCCTCCTTCTGCCTACTGGGGCAGGCTCAAGTTGTTCCTCCTTCGAGTCACTCTGTGCCTGTGCAGGCCTTGGCAATGGTGGGGGGCTGTGTGGTCCTGCCCTGTGCTGTTCCTGTTGCAGCTGTTTCTGCGGGATCATATTGTCTATGTGTCCAGATCCGTGACTTGAGCATCCCAAACACATGCTCTATTATAATTCTTCTCTGTGCGTATGCCTCATTATGGAGTTCTTGTTCGGGTGTGTGTGCATTTCTGATGGGTGTCATGAGCCATGGCTCCAGTGAGTAACCAGCATCCCCCACTAGGTGACCCTAAGGGATGTCCCCATTGGCAAATCTCTGGTACAGCTGTGTCAGATGTCAGATGTGGGAATTGTGATAGCTTCCAAGGCAGCCAGCACACACATTCATTATAATGCCCTGGGCATCACACACGACCTGGAAGTTGATGGAGGGGAATCCTTTGCGGTTGATGTAGACCCAACCCTGCTCACTGGGTGACACTTTAATGCATATGTGCGTGCATTCTATACCACCCACTACCTCACAGTATTCTGCTATTTGGTGGAAGAGACGCATATTGCTGGCCAACACCTCATGGGTGTTGGGGAAATATACGTGGTCACCGGCATGTGCTGACATGGCATCCAGGAACTGGTGGAGTACCCTGGATGCTGATGCCTGTGAGATCCCCATGATATCCCCAGTTGGCCTTTGGAAGGTACCTGTAGCTAGTATTCTTAGGCCTACACATACCTTGGTATCCACTGGGATGGGTTCCCCTCTGTTAGTTCTGTGTGTCAGGCGTGGCCGGCACAGCTCAAACATTTGCTGTAGGAGGCCCCTGTCCACCCTATAGTGCTACGCTATCTCCAGCTCATGTAGCCCCTGGTAGGGTTATCCTGGGTCTGTACACTCTTCTCCGTCTCCTCACTGTGGGTTGGTTGACAGCATTCTCATCCTCACCACCCTCAGCTTCTTCCACATGTTGATGTATGATAGCTGCTGCAGCCCCTATCATTTTGTTGTTTTCATTTGTTAACATTTCCCTGCTTGTATACACTGGTGGTGTAGAGTATGTAGGAAAAAACAGAGGGAAAGGTGTTTGCATAGTTTATAGTAGTGTTCTGGGCTGGGATGCTTCCTATGTAATTGGCTGATTCTGATACATTTCACCTGCCAGCTATGCTAGTTCTCCTAGATTACCTTCCTACTGCTGTTTTCCTTTCCCATTACCTTCCTGTTTAAGCCCGGGGGCTCACCATGCAAACAGAGTACTGAAATGTGCACAGAGCTGCTATTTCCTGGTTTACTTTTTTTTTCCTTTAAAACCTGATGCGTGGCACACACACCTGCTTAGGCAATGTAAAGAGTGATAGGCAGCCTCAGACACACCCCCTTGCTTAGCTCTGCTAAGCTAAGGGCCAACCCGAGCCACAGGGCTCCAATCCGCTTAGAGAATTCCTGACACACACCCCTATGATGTCAGCTAACTCCTAGGCTTGCACCAAGCTATTCCTGCACTTACACTGTTGGGTGCTGTCTAGCATTGAGGGGAAATCTAGGATTCATTATCATTCCCCCTCATTTGAATAGGATTATCTGCTGATGCATAGTTACAGGTCCCACACTGAGCCTCCCCCCTTAGCAACCACTATTTACTGGCCATGTAATCTTCTGCCTGCCATTGAGTATAATGGCAAAATAGTGATTTTGGTTAGAATGCTTATTTCAGGTTATTTTTCGCCCAGTCTCATTTGCTCGGTGCTGCCCTATGCTTAAACAGCCAAAATCGGCTAAAAAATAAGTTATTTTTTTAAACTGTTTTCCATGCCAATGGTTATATATTTGGCCACTGGCATGCTTTACACATTATATACACCCTTTATTTGGAGCTGTCATGGCTCCGTTTTGTAGTTTGCAGAAATGTACTCAGTTTCTAACCTAGTACATTTCTACAGATTACACTAGTCCTGCACGGCCATCTGCCAGCTTCCTGGATCACAAATTCTCCTCATTTGCATGGTTTTCACTGGCAAATGGGTAATTTGCATACAGGAGCTGTGTCCCTGCAGGAATAGTGCAGGATCACTCTTGCACGTCCCTGTAGCTTATTCCTGGATCGCACGGCGGACATATTGCTTCCTGGAGCTCCTGCACTGTTCCTGCATACCGTGCAGGGGTTGCTGAATCTGGGGGAATATTTTTAACAAATGAAGAAAGATTACAAACAGAGAAACTATGGGGAGGAAAAATAATCTGGAATTTGGGAAATGAGAGATGATCTGCAATAGCCATATTCCATAGAAATACAGTAAAGATATTAGATGTAACTTTAGCAAAAATGGGAAGATTAACCAATGTAGATTTAAAATGGAAAGGACAAATATATAAAATTATAACATTATATACTTATACTAATTTTAAAAAAGGGAAAACGTATTTCATCAGATTTTAGACTATATAGTGATAAATATGAATATTATAATAACAGAAAACTTTAATAGTGATTTAAGAGGCACACATAAAAATAAAGGAAATGATATAAGAAAAATGTTCGAAGTCATAAGATGTGGTAAGTTAAAACTTTAGGACAAAAATTGATTGACTTACAAAAGGGGTATGTATAGAACTGAAACAGATTATTTTATAGTACCTGAAGCTGTCGTTATAGGAGAAGGAGAGGTAGCTGAAACAGGATTTTCTTATTATCTTGCAATATGGCTAGACATAAAGGAAAACAAGGAATATATAAAAATAGGCAAAGAAAAAGGTTAAATGAGAAAGAATGGAATGAAGAAGAAAAAAGATTAATAGTACAGTTGTGGAAATATCGCATTACCATGATAACATCTTATAAAAATTGTTCTGAATGGTGGATGATACTTAAGGAAAAATATAAACAATATATATATCTACACACACACACACACACACACACACATATATATATATATATATATATATATATACATACATATATATATATATATATATATATATATATATTCATATGTCTACATATATACACACACACACACACACACACACACACACACACACACACACACACACACGTATGTAAATACATGTCCCCTATATTACTACCACAGTGATGTATGCTATGTGTGAGGGAACAGCACACATAGCAATACACTCAGATATATACAGCTGTAAGTGTGTGCAACATCGACGAGTATGTCACATGTGAACCCATTGTTGGGACCACATTGCCCTTGTCTGTGAAGTAGGGAATGGAAATATGGGGAAGGATAGCAGGTATATTTGTGGAGGTGGTTCAAGTTGGTAGATATTGAGGACAGCCTACAGGGGTGGTATATGACACATGTATTGGGTAAGCACCCTGGTTGGTGTGTGTGGTCTGTGATGTGGAAGCCCCATGGGCCCTCATATGAAAACAATGGGAACAAGGCTCCCACCCATTGCTACTCACAACAGCAGTCCATGGCACTGAAGGTGCCTGGCCTGGAGGCTGAGCAGGAGGAGCATGTGGACCCTGTGAATATGTATACCCTCAAGGTGCTGTAACACATCCCACAAGTGTCTGTGGAGTCCCCTGTGGAACAGAACCTGGACCTGACCTCGGATGACAGGATCATGTCTGCGTGTGCCCCTAGAAGGAGGACAACATCCTCTGAGGTGGTTTCACCTGAAGGTAGTGCTGGACTAGTAGATGAAGAGGCCCCAGGGTGGGTCCCACATGTGATATGGGCTGTAACATGGCCAAATGAGGTTGGAGAAGTAGTTCTGCTGGCAACTATTCCCTAAACATACTATTGTGTCACTGTTATAGAACATACGTGGGTAGTAATAGTCTACACAATCCCGGAACATGTCCAACAGCATGCATAGATATCCCCAATAACACAGAATGATAGATGTGCAGCAATCACATAGCAAGCATACCACATGCATATATGGAATCGTAGTGGCCTTGACAATGGCATGCAGGTAAAATAGTCCGTAACAGGCCAGCAATTACAGTGTCCACACAGGGAACATGGCTACAAACAAAGGCACAAAGTGTGGTGCAATACAATATATGTCCCACTGGTAGATAAGCTGTAGCCATACCTATTGAGTTGTGTGAACAGTTTGTTGTCACTGATATGGTGGGGGGTGACAGAGATGTTTATTAAGAACTATGGTAACCTTGCTGTATGAGTTGCTCACACCTGTTTCCATCTTTATGTCTTTTAGGCAAGATGTCCCACGGCCGTCTACCTGTGGATTCAGTGGCAGAAAATGAGTTTGTGTTGAACCACCTAATACAGCACTATCCTGTTCTGTTCAGTAGGGCCACCCATGAGCATCAGGTGCAGACTGCCATGTGGAACGATCTAGTCCACAAGGTCAATGATGTCAGCCTGCATAACTGCACTTATGAGCAGGTCTACCTACCATCATTTTCTGACCTGCTTCGCAATGCCCATCAGCGTACTGCTGCAGTCTGGGGTGATCACATCACAATAAGGGGTCATGTCATCCATCCCCCCAACATGTGTTGAGGAGCTCCTCACCAGCCTAGTGGCACCTGGCCCGCCCCCACATCCAACAACTGACAGAGACCATTGTGGAGGTGGGCGCTAACCACACACCGGCTGAGGAGTGTGCAGGGAAGGCCACAGCGCTCATCAGTAGACCACTTCTGCATATGCATCTGCATCTGTACAGGTAGATCATGCATATATGACATGTCATATATATAGTTTGCTGCTGCATAGTAGTAATAAACAGATGTGCATAAGTGGTAGTATTGTGGACTTGTACTGTTGATGTACTGTAATGCTGCACCCACCCTGTATCAATGCCACAGCTGTGGCCACTGACATCATATCTCTCACACTCTTATGTAGGTCCCTCTGGTATACCACTAAGGCAGCAGCCTGTAGCTGGTGAGTATGGTTTATGTTGATGCTTGCCAATACACCGGGCATGTAATGGCTATGGTATATTTCCATGCACACATCTAACACACCTACCCATAATGCATGCCATACATGTTCATGTATTGTTGCTATTAAATGCACTACATCACAATGGTGAACATGATGGGGTACTGGAAGGGTATATCAGACACCTGCAGGAGAACTAACATCCTGTCATTGCAAAATGTGTCCACAGGGATGAACATAATGGTGGGACACATGGCCTACAGTAGGGACATGTGTGAAACATCACCCTTATACAGTGCAACAACGGTGTATACACCAGTATTACAATGGCAACTGTTACAGATCTACACTATGGCATAACATATTACTGTGGTCCACATTATTAGCTGGGACTAGGCTGTAACACATGGTGGTCAGTGTATGGGACACTGCAAACTGACATACATGTGTAGGCCATACTTGTCAAGCATCTGCAAAAAGGCTGAAGGTGGGGAGGGTGCATCAGCATGAAACTCCAGTACACTGCAGCAGAGATCCTAAAGATGCTAAGAATGGCTGTATCTGCACATAGTCAGGTTCAGGAACTGTGGCAGATGTAACCCTACCCCCACAGCAATAATGATGGCAGTGTTTGAACACCAAGAGATGTGCACATGAGTAGACCTTGCAATCATGCAGAGTTGGGGGACATGTATAAGGTAGACTGACCATACACTGGCAAATGCAGATGGCCCATGCTAGTATACCCCCTGCCAGAAATAGTGACTGCTGTAGTACACATAACAATAGGTTCAACAAACCATCATGATAAGGGCATGCACACATATGCACCTAGGGAGTGTATGCATTGCAGTCAGCATCTGCACACCTAACACATTTCTTAGACACTGCATGTGAATGTATTGGACACATGTCACATATCAGGCTCATGTTCTGTTAATATATGTGGTGATGTGGTCCCATGGCAGATCAAGGAAGAGTGCGTCACATCAATAAGGGTGTATACACTCCCCATAGCCACAGTATGGTCTGACGGTTGTCAGTGTAACAGTATTGGATTGGTCATACATGCACTGCTGCTTTTGAGATCTGTAAACCAGACATCAGGCATTCACAAATGACATCTGTGCACATATCATCCCAGGTATGTGTCGCTGAAAAATATAGGGGCTGTGAGCATTAGAGCAGACATAACTGACACGGTACTACACCTTCAGCAATGGGTTGTACACCTGTGAGGTTTGGTGCACAGTACATGGCAGGGTGCATAACAGGTGCACAGCAATACTGTGCACATGGGTGCAGTGTTTTTCAGGGGAAGGGGCATCACCTGGTAACACAGCCCATGCATCACACACATGTATACTGTTGCTAGCATGCTGTTGAGTACCATATGTTAAGCATGTTGACAGATGGGTAATGGGAGGACTGTGTGTACTATCTTTGTGCAACCTCACCTATATGTGTGTGTGTGTGTGTGTGTGTGTGTGTGTGTGTGTGTGTGTGTGTGTGTGTGTGTGTGTGTGTGTGTGTATGTGGGGGGTTATTTTGTCTGTAAGTGCAATCTGGTGGAGTGGAGTGGGGTTGATGCATGTAGGATGTGTTTGTGCATGTGTGTGTGTTTGTGTGGGTGCCCATGTATGCACATGTGTGATTGTGGGGTTGTTCATACAGCAGTACTTCCATTTAGGATTGTGCAGTACATGGACATGGACTGACACAAGAGACACCAGGCATACTTGTCTGATATGTAATCACAGGACAGCTAATAGTATAATAAGGTCTGTAGCATGGAACATGCATTGGGAGGGAAAGTAGACACCAGGTATACCCTTAATATTGCAATCAGCAGAGAGGTGAATGACAACCCACATATGCAACACTACAGATGCATTGGGGAATTACTAGACAACACCAGGGAGTGTATCCATATATTACAGTTGTCACATGATAGGTTGATTGAGCAGCAAATCTGGCATGTACTGAGCAATACTTACATGACACTCCAGTGTGTGACATTATGGAGTGAACGTAGTAGCTCCTAACATATATGGGCCATGCTCACAATGTCTGGACATACACAGGGGTGAATACTAAATGACAGCAGTGAGGCCATGTAAAACCTACTCCACTCAGGTCAAGGAGGTAATGGAGTAGCAGGTTTTGTAATGTGATCACTCATCTAAGCATTTAGAGGAATGATGTGTTAATGAATGGTATTAATGAGTGTATGTTACCAAGTGTGATGCAGGATGGGGAACTTATGTGAATAAACAAACTGTCTGTAAAATCAGGGACAGGTAGGTATTAACATGGAATGTGTGTGTGTGTGTGTGTGTGTGTGTGTGTGTGTGTGTGTGTGTGTGTGTGTGTGTGTGTGTGTGTGTGTGTGTGTGTGTATGTGTGTACTGTTATGCAATGCTGTACAGGTCTTAAAGTGCATTTCTTGTTTTTCCCCACAGGTGGCGAGGTGGGTCAGGGTCCCTTCTGCATGCAATCTGATGTTGGTATCCATACAGACACTGAAGATGATGATAGTACTGTTGAGGCACAGGTGGGCTTGTCAGGGGCCGAAACTGTGCCATCATTTGACATCCCCCTCTTAGCCACCCCAGCCCCGCACACAGTCTCAGTGTCTATACATACCCCATCATCAGTGGCCATAGCAGAGGGACAGTTGGCTGTTGGTGGCAGTACACAGGAGAGTGTTGTATCCATGCCTACTGTGTCTGGTCACAGCAGGCATAGCTGGATGTCCGGCAGGGAACCACATAGTCAGATGTACCAGGGTGCTCGTGTTAGGGTCACTGGTCATCATGCCCCTGACAGAAGCACCACAACTGGTACCACCAGGCGCATGTTTCAGACTGTCATGGGGGTGCAGGCACATATGGAACTGTACACCAGAAAGGGCCTGAGGCTGCAGAGGACTGCTCTCACATCTGCAAGCAACAACTTCCATGAACTGTCTGGTGCCCTCTGTGCTCATACCGAGGTCATGGATAGATGGTTTGCTGAAATGTTGGGCCTCACTGACCGTTGTTTGTCCGTGCTTGAACATGTGGTGCGAGTGCGGCGACGGCCGCATGGACATAGGGCAGCAACACCAACAGCTGGCAGTCAACATGGACATGCTAGGACACCAAGGTGCTCCCGTAGTGGCAGTACCAGCCCCAGCACTGCATGGGGGGGGCACTGTCCACACCACACCACAGCAGGCCATGTGCATATGACCCTAGCCAGTCCCAGGAGGGTCCTGGTTCCAGCAGACATCTGTCATTATCTGGGGAGAGTAGCACATTGAGGCCTCTACCTGGACATGCCCATGGAACCCCTGACCAGTACAGTCGGCGTGTCCATGACTGGAGGTGGTGAACTGCACACCCTGCCAGGTATGGTCTGCAGCTGTCCAGAAAACACCTGTATAGGGGAGCCACATGGCAGAACTGTGTGCATACATACCTACACACTATATGAACTCACCTAGGGAAACCCCAGACCTACACATACCACATCACTATGCCCAGTTCAACTAATTACACCCCTCACCCACACACATGGTGTGAAATGCATGACCCACCTTCGGTCTCTGGCAAACCAACAATACACTCTATGGATATGATAATACCTGTGCCACATCCCTGTCATCCATAACATCGATGCAGGGACAGGCTAATATGGTTCTGATGCACACGGTGACTGTACTACAGTGTACCAATGTACTGCAGCGTAACATGTCAGGATTAATGTTTAATGCATACATGTCAGGTAGTGTAGCTGTCCAGCAATGATGCATTAAAGCTGTTAGTAACACCGGGTGATTGTGGTCTCCATAATGTTATCCATTTGTGTCATAGGTGTACATGTGTCAGCAGGCGGATGATCTGCAGTCATATTCCAAAAAGGGAATGGCACTGTGCTGACACCATGGCTGTGACATATCAGGGGTACAGTTAAACACGTGTCACAGATTTGTATAACAGTTATTGCCTGTGCCACATGGACAGGTGACCCACTGGGACATGTATAATGAGCAACCTGATGTAGACTAGACCCATCCACATACACACACACTCTTACTTAGCAACACTGGGACTAGATCCCTACCTAGGTATGTAGTGCTACTGAACTGTGTGGCTTTCATTGCACACACCACACAGCGTTTAGGGTGAGGTGTGTTCCAGGTTACATGTTACATGCAGAGCATCCCCAGACATGTACAGTATGGTAATGGGGGATGTAATGGTTGTATATAGACAATACATATTATGACATACCATCATATATACATTAACAGACACATAACAGGCAGACACACATCCGAGAGACCCGGGCCTATCAGTGCTAACTAACTTGTCTATGTGTCCAATGTATTACAGGTAGGCTGCACACAGCACATGCATAACTGGGCTGGATTGTGGTATCAGTTACCTGTATGGTTGATGGTGACAGTGGTCACCATAAAGTGGTACATGGGACATATACTGGGTGTACCATGGTGTAATGACCTTAATATTGCAATCAGCAGAGAGGTGAATGACAACCCACGTATGCAGCACTACAGATGCATTGGGGAATTGCTAGACAACACCAGGGAGTGTCCATATATTACAGTTGTCACATGATACGTTGATTGAGCAGCAAATCTGGCATGTACTGAGCAATACTTACACATGACACTCCAGTGTGTGACATTATGGAGTGAACGTAGTAGCTCCTAACATATAGGGGCCATGCTCACAATGTCTGGACATACACAGGGCTGAAAACTGAATGACAGCAGTGAGGCCATGTGAAACCTACTCCACTCAGGTCAAGGAGGTAATGGAGTAGCAGGTTTTGTGTTGTGATCACTCATCTAAGCATTTAGAGGAATGATACGTAAATGAATGGTATTAATGAGTGTTTGTTACCAAGTGTGATGCAGGATGGGGAACTTAAGTGAATAAATAAACTGTCTGTAAAATCAGGGACAGGTAGGTATTAAGGCGGAATGTGTGTGTGTGTGTGTGTGTGTGTGTGTGTGTGTGTGTGTGTGTGTGTGTGTGTGTGTGTGTGTGTGTACTGTTATGCAATGCTGTACAGGTCTTAAAGTGCATTTCTTGTTTTTCCCCACAGGTGGCGAGGTGGGTCAGGATCCCTTCTGCATGCAATCTGATGTTGGTATCCATACAGACACTGAAGATGATGATAGTACTGTTGAGGCACAGGTGGGCTTGTCAGGGGCCAAAACTGTGCCATCATTTGACATCCCCCTCGTAGCCACCCCAGCCCTGCACACAGTCTCAGTGTCTATACATACCCCATCATCAGTGGCCATAGAAGAGGGACAGTTGGCTGTTGGTGGCAGTACACAGGAGAGTGTTGTATCCATGCCTACTGTGTCTGGGCACAGCAGGCATAGCTGGATTTCCGGCAGGGAACCACATAGTCAGATGTACCAGGGTGCTCATGTTAAGGTCACTGGTCATGATGCCCCTGACAGAAGCACCACAACTGGTACGACCAGGCGCATGTTTCAGACTGTCATGGGGGTGCAGGCACATATGGAACTGTACACCAGACAGGGCCTGAGGCTGCAGAGGACTGCTCTCACATCTGCAAGCAACAACTTCCATGAACTGTCTGGTGCCCTCCGTGCTCATACCGAGGTCATGGATAGATGGTTTGCTGAGATGGTGGGCCTCATCGACCGTGGTTTGTCCGTGCTTGAACATGTGGTGGGAGTGCGGCAATGGCCGCGTGGACATAGGCCAGCAACACCAACAGCTGGCAGTCAACTTGGACATGCTAAGACACCAAGGTGCTCCCGTAGTGGCAGTACCAGCCCCAGCACTGCACGGGGGGCACTGTCCACACCACACCACAGCAGGCCACGTGCACATGACCCTAGCCAGTCCCAGGAGGGACCTGGTTCCAGCAGACATCTGTCGTTATCTGGGGAGAGTAGCACATCGAGGCCTCTACCTGGATGTGCCCATGGAACCCCTGGCCGGCACAGTCTGCGTGTCCATGACTGGAGGTGGTGAACTGCACACCCTGCCAGGTATGGTCTGCAGCTGTCCAGAAAACACCTGTATAGGGCAGCCACATGGCAGAACTGTGTGCATGCATACCTACACACTATATGAACACACCTAGGGCAACCCCAGACCTACACATACCACATCACCACGCCCAGTTCAACTAATTACACCCCTCACCCACACACATGGTGTGAAATGCATGACCCACCCTCGGTCTCTGGCAAACCAACAATACACTCTGTGGATATGATAATACCTGTGCCACATTCCTGTCATCCATAACATCGATGCAGGGACAGACTAATATGGTTCTGATGCACACGGTGACTGTACTACAGTGTACCAATGTAGTGCAGCGTAACATGTCAGGATTAATGTTTAATGCATACATGTCAGATAGTGTAGCTGTCCAGCAATGATGCATTAAAGCTGTTAGTAACACTGGGTGATTGTGGTCTCCATAATGTTATCCATTTGTGTCATAGGTGTACATGTGTCAGCAGGAGGATGGTCTGCAGTCATATTCCACAAGGGGAATGGCACTGTGCTGACACCATGGCTGTGACATATCAGGGGTACAGTTGAACACGTGTCACAGGTTTGTATAACAGTTATTGCCTGTGCAACATGGACAGGTGACCCACTGGGACATGTATAATGAGCAACCTGATGTAGACCCATGCACATACACACGCACTCTTTCTTGGCAACACTGGGACTAGACCCCTATCTAGGTATGTAGTACTACTGAACTGTGTGGCTTTCATTGCACACACCACACAGCATTTAGGGTGAGGTGTGTTCCAGGTTACATGTTACATGCAGAGCATCCCCAGACATGTACAGTATGGTAATGGGGGATGTAATGGTTGTATATGGACAATACATAGTTTGACATACCATCATATATACATTAACAGACACATAACAGGCAGACACACATCTGAGAGACCCGGGCCTATCTGTGCTAACTAACTTGTCTATGTGTCCAATGTGTTACAGGTAGGCTGCACACAGCACATCCATAACTGGGCTGGATTGTGGTATCAGTTACCTGTATGGTTGATTGTGACAGTGGTCACCATAAAGTGGTACATGGGACATATACTGGGTGTACCATGGTGTAATGACAGTGTACACAGCACCCACATCCCACAGTGGATATTGTACTTACTGGAACTCATGATGACACTCTGACATACCCACCATCACACATTGTCTACAACTGTGATACAGCCCATTGTATATCCCAACATTAGTACTACATGGATATACATCTAATGCACATGCCACAGGCATAGTAGGGTGTTGCATTGTCATGCCTCGCCTATGGGCAGCAATGACACTATCCATACTACTGTGTGGCAATGTGTATTGTAATAGGAGTATGTGGCCTTGGAATGCTGTACCCTACAGATATACAGACATGCACACATACACACACTTGCCAGAACTCAATGGGTATTCCATGCCTATCGATCCATTTGTACAACAATGTTGTGCTGGTACTGCAAGGCTCATGTAGCTGTTAGGGAGAGGAGCATAACAGGGTACATGTAATGTCCAATACAGCAGCAACCACATCTGACTATGGAAAGGGTGTTGTGGTGGTTGTGAAGGCCCTAATGGTATTCCCAACTACAGGTGTACTAACACACAAACACTGCTATCCTCAGTAATGCACACATACACATGTGTCAGTACTGGGGTGCATCGCTGAAGATGGTCGTAGGTGTGTACCTGGCTATTGTCCATGGAGAGATGGGTTGTGTAGGGGATGTGTGTACAGTGGTATCATGACACCTGCCATGTGCCAGCAGGCAATCTATCGACAGACACCACTGTGGTGACCCTCAGGGTGAAAGTGACATGCATCATCCAATCCTCTGGATGTCACCTGCAAATGGCCACTGAGGTGATCTAGTTGACATGTATGCAACATATATTACAGCACATGGTTAGTGTCTGTGATGGAGACCTGTACCCAAGCATGTTCTGTTGACTGTGGTAGTGTAGTGGAGGTACCCGTGGCATGTGGTGCATACAGGGTATTGTCTCTTATATGTGCCAGTTATAATACAGCTAGGCAGACATGTCAGTGTTAGTCAAGCATTGGTTGCCTGTACTTGTCCAAGCTGGATACCTGTCATCTGCACATCTGTACAGGGACTGACAGACATCAGCTTGGCAAGTAGCTATGCAGTAGGATGAATGTGTCAACAGACAGACTTTTGACAACAATATGTATGCCATTACTACATGTTGGAAGCCCTCACTTACATGTGCTGTACAGATGGTAGTCTACAGTTACATTCCACATATCAGATCATTATCCAGTAGGGGATATATACTGTGACACAGCTCACACACCAGGAACATGACAGTGAGGTCTCAGAGTCCAGCTATGCCTTCAGGTGTGCTTGTTGTCAGTACTACATTTAGCACTCTACTCTTGCCTGGGAAAGCACTGTCAACATTAGTACTGCCATGATACACTACAAGCCAGTGTGACAGCACATAACCTGGGTTACTACCCTTGTATGTAACACATTCACATGGATAACAGTGCTGTACAGGTCTTATATACTTGTGTGTCCCAGACATGACACTCACACCCCTTCCTACTGTAATGACAGCACATAGACACATGTATTGTACATGACATTGCATACACTTATTACAGATGTCATTAAACTGCTATGTTATCAGACTGGGATGTGAGCACTGGTTACCAGGGCTGAGCCATGCTTAGCAGGTGTCAGCATTGCTGCAATGTAACAGCTAAGCAGATTTGCGCACTGTTAAGCAAAGCCTACACTGTGTAAGCGCCAATACATTTAACCATAGCTTAGCACCGCTTAGTTTCACACAAACCTGCACAAACACACATAAAGCTGCTTAAAACTGCCTTGACCACTCTGTATCCAGCTGCCGTTGTTTGCCCAGCAGCAAAATAAACAGCTCTTGCAGGTATTGAACCCAGGACCTTGTACACTATAGTCACAACAGTTAACCACTATGCCATGACAGCTGTGAAAGTTGTTGTTTTTCCAATATATCTGTCACCACACATATTAAATAGTATTGAACAATTGCTTTGACTTCCACAATTGTGTAGTACTTGTTATTGATATTACTGTTGCATCACATATGTTGTTATATCTAAATGTACACATATCAGATACATACGGTGAGATACATCTGGGAAGGTATACACAACTGTGATGTTTACACATGACATTCATACATATGTATATCTACACATCTGTATAGTGCATCATATATATGGCTATTTGTAGATCTCTTTGTATATATATATATATATATATATATATATATATATATATATATATATATATATATGTATGCACATTCTATGTGTACAGATATACCTATTTATGTTGATATATATGTAGATAAACTATATGCGCATACATATCTATTCAGATATAAATATTTATGTCGATATATATGTAGAAATACATAAATATATGTGCATATGTATCTATATATCTGTATATGTGTAGACTTATATTGCTGTGTATATGTATATATATTTGAGTGTTTATATGTATATATATATATATATATATATATATATATATATATATATGTATGTAGATATGTATATGTGTATATATCTATATAGACATATGGATAAATATATATACATATATGTTTACCATATTTCTAGAACATGGAGTTCTACCTCAGCATCAATAGTCCCAACCTCTTAGTGCAAGGGGATGTTATGTATGTATTGCAGGTATCTATGTAGACTGTTGCTACTGTAACAGGGGTTGTCTTAACAGACATGTGTGTCGGAGGTCACATCTGCTTTTGACATGTGCTCCAATGGCTACTGACAGATTGAAATGTGATAGGGTTTGAAGAATTGTGCAAGTGGATTTAATGTGTTTATGGATTTACAACTGTGGAAGTGAATATAATGTCTTTCCTCTCTCTCTGACTTTTGCCTCCCCCCTACCCCCTACGCACACACTCCCAGTCACCAGGCTAGCTCGCACCGACCCCACCAACATCCCCCCGGTCTCACTTTTCACACAGCCATTCAAGGGGTGGTACCATCTGAACCAGCCCATGGGCAGTACCATCCGCCCTGACCCAGTCTTCTGGGACACTCTGTTATTTATATTCTCCTACTCGTCAAACCCCGGCTCCACACTCCTTGTCGTGGGTGGCCCCCAAACAGCACCCCCCCTCAAGCCCACACCACATTCCTCCCACTCCCCCCCTCAGGTGTCATACCCACACATTTCCCTACACACACACTGATACCCAAGCATAGTAATACTCTCCACCTGACTCCTCCACCTTCGTCCGTGCCCTTCTTTACTTCCCTTTGGAGGCATGGACTCATAAGTTATGCAAAGTAACTATACATAATTTCTGGGTTGTCCCGTCAGGGATGAATCAGTCTGGGTGTTAATATTAGAATTATCACAGCATGACTCTCATCCTTCCCGGTTCCTTTTTTTTTTTTGCACACAATCCCTATTAGTATGCACACGGCACCACAAGGTTATTACTGTCTGACCAATTTACCTTATGTAACTGCGATTGTAATGTTAATGAAAATGCACACAGCACCCTGCCTGTTCACACTTTACTATTGGAAAGGAACTGTTGTTAATTTAAAAGGCCTGCCAGATCTAATGCATTTAAAGGAAGTGAAAAATGGTTGCTCACAGTTATGAAACATGTCTTTCTGAAGAAGTCTTGGTAATAAATAAGACGAAAGCGCTAAAGTCTTACAAGAGTTGTTGGTGTGATTTACTATTCTTTGCATGCAGTTATTGTGACAAACTTAATTTCTTAATCCTAAGGACATCATAGTACAGTTCCACTGCTAGCACAGTAATAATCCTGTGGACTACAGCAGAGATATGACAAATATATGTGGACAGTCTGGCACTCTGTGGTCATTCCAGAGGTGTATAGAAATCCCCTTCATGTGAGACATGTGAACCACACCTCATAATGTGGATGTTAATAGCTATGTACATGGGTATATCACGTAAATCCTGGACTACATATGCCGACACAGTTTATGCATTCACACACATCAGTCTGTCCTAACACATACTACCTGGTAGTGCAGAGATCACATGGCCACATACTACCCAGTAGTTAGTGACATACATTTGTACAAAATCTCATTGCTTTGTCAGAAATACGCAACAGTTATGGTGGCCTGGCAGCAGTATGTTTTGCAAATAACTGGACATAACAGCACACTGGATAATTACACTAGGCTGCTAGGCATGTCACAAAGCACTGTGCAAACTACAGGCAGACTGCCACAACACTGGACTACATTTTGTATGGGGGAATACACATGTACCTGCAATTATAGCAGGCTCTATACACATGTCACAGCACAGAGTAACAGACACCTGTGAGAAAGTGCATACCCACAACCAATGTTAACACAGCCACAGCCACATATGGTACACAAGCTTAATATGACCCTATATGGACTGTCTGATAAACACCATCTTCATATGTGTCACTCACACACTAACCCAACATACACTGGGTCATGACACAGTGTGGTCTGATGCCTGTTTGTGGAATGGGTCACGTGTGTGTCTGGCCCTACAGACATGTGAGCCAGTAGGATACCATACACTGGAGCAGCATGTAACATCAGATAGAACAGGACCAAAAACATTGGCATCTACCACAGTCTGTGCACAGCCCAAGGTACGTTTGCGCAGTACACATACTGTTGACAATCACCATAAGTACACAGTCCCCAGTACTGTATACAAAACCACAGAATGACCAAGTTATGTCATCAGAATCAACCCCTACTATACATAACATGTCTAGCAGTCTGATATCTGACTAGCTTGTTATCAGGTATGATGTCAATAAATAATGGTGTACATAACATATGCACTGCTTACTGCATAACATATGTACAAAAGTTGACAGAATTGTGGCTGGAACTACAAACACTGGCTCAATATTGGTATATTGCTGTGATAACCTCATACATTTAGTCATACCAGGGTTTGTTGTGACATATGTTCTGTGAGGGGTATGAAGTCAGTAACTCTCATGGCTGTCAATGTACTGACTGCAGTCCTCAGACTATGCTTCTACAGATCTCAAATAGGTGTTCTGTGAGTAACACAAGAAACAAAAGACTCCACACACTGCCCAGTCTGCAGATAACCCTACATATGGGAGTTTCTCAAACACATAACACTGTCATGACAGGTATTAAATCATGTAGACCAGCTATATCCACACACACCCTGTTAACCCAACATTACTCCAAATGCAGAAGAGCAACACTTACATTCTGTAGTCATGTCTGGTACATCCCCCTCCTGTCTGTTGGCCTGTTTCCTCAGTGTATGTTGTTAGAGGTAAATCCCAATACCATCTGTGATGCTGTTTTCCAAACACCAGATTTAGGTCCTGCTCACAGTGAATGAAAAGGCCCAATACCAACATGATGTTTCTAGATATTGGAATGTGTTTCCATGCAATTGGCTATGGGAATGTTACCTTAGCTGTTCCACATGCAATCCACTAAAGGCGGACTGCAATTCATGCAGAAGCCATCAGCTGATCATGAGCATCACTTACAAAACACAAGCTGCTGCCTAAGCAAAGCAGGTGTACTTCTCCACATCCACCAGAGAGGGAGTGAGACAGACAGACAAAGACAAAGTAAGTCAGGGAGGGGTGGGAGAGTAAAACCTAAGCATGTTTGTGTCACACACCTACCAATACAGGGTTTCAAACCCCTGAATGGCTATGTATTGCTATCACATGTCTATGCAGTTATTACATGCACCACATAGCTTACATGTTGGGGAGCTGTCCAAAGGTATATCTGATGGTGAGTGACATCTGCAACAGTGATATAGTAGCGATAAGGTAGGTGTAGTACACATGCCTGTTCACATGAACAGGTGTCAATGTCAACACAGCCACACTCTCTCAGGGACTCACACACATTGACACTCTTGGTAGGGTCAAGAATAGACTTCCTAACTAGCTAGTTTGCCACAATACAGTAATGCGCAGGTATCACATGCACCACAGGGGTTATCCAGATGTTATATGGATAAAGGTTATGTGAAGGTGTCTGACATCAGACAGCATGCTTCAGTAGGCCAATGGGAGTTGTAGTGAGTGTGAATGTGGTTGAAAGCATCATACTCCACACACACAGACACAGGGTGCCAGTACTGACATGCATGGGTGCATTGCTTCATGGGTGTGTAGTGGTTGACTGTGCCAGAATGCTACACAAGGCTAGATGAAGGGTATAACTTGGCATCAGGCCACATGACAATGGTCTGCAGTGTGGCTCAGGGGTGTAGTGTCTGGATTGGCCCACACAGGTGGGTATTGCATTCACCATCCAGTCACCTGGGTTACTATTGTGTGTGGCCAGTGCAGTGCCATGCTTGCATGTATGTGTTCTATAGTCCATGACATGGATGGTGTCTGGGATGTGCATATATCCCACATGCATGTTCAGTGACATGTGGAAATTTACCTGGGGTGTCTGGCCCATGTTGTGTACACAGATTGTTATCATCAGATGTGCCAGTCCTGGCCTCATGTGACAGGAACTGGTAATGGACACCAGGTTGACCCTGCACCTACATTGATAGCATGCTAGAAGTATTCCCTGGTGTCAGTGGCATATGTCCATACAGGACATGTGTTTAAGGCATGGTATATCCTTTGTTGGTCACATTTGATGGCACCACAGTTGTTGCAGGTGTCCAGTTGGGAACATAGTGAAGGTGCATTGTCTGCAATTATGTGTCTATTACAGTGATGGGACAGGGTGCCATGCCCTCTGTAGTCTACTGCAATCACACCATGGTTGTTTTCTGTGGGCAATATGCAGGGTACTACCAGCATAGCAATTGTTGCTTAGCCAAGTGTGTTTGTATATGAGACATGGGTTGAGACCATTCTCTGGGTAATACAAGGCTTGCTTACTTTGTTCCCCAGACCTTGATGTCACATGTAGGGGTATGGATTGGCACCCCAGCCTCTCAGCTATTTGACATCTGTTATCCTTGTAAGGTGGACATTGTGACATATAATAGGCCCACCATATAAGAAATTTGCAAAACCCACTCCACAATGAGTCCAGTTGTTATACACTCACAGCAACCTCCACACAGGATACGAATGACAAACACAGACACACACACACACACACACACACACACACACACACACACACACACACACACACACACACACACACACACACACACACACACACACACACACACACACACACACACACACACACACACACACACACACACACAGTTGCCATGTCTGGAATTAGAACTCCTACCTAACTAGTTTATCACACTACAGCATTACGCAGTTATAGGATGCACCACAGAGATTACTGGGCTACTCCCTCCCCAAAGGTGCATTTCAAAGTGAATGATATCAGCAGGCTTGCCAAAGTAAGTCATTTGAATTATAGTGAGTCTGACTAGCCTAAAAAGCATTGCTCCTTCCACAGACAGAGACACACACAGATGCAGTTGCCATGTCTGTGATTAGAACTCCTACCTAACTAGTTTATCACACTACAGTATTACTCAGTTATAGGATGCACCACAGAAATTACTGGGCTACTCCTTTCCCAAAGGTGTATTTCAAAGTGAATGACATCAGGGCATTTGAATTGTAGTGAGTGTGGCTAGCCTAAAAAGCATTGCCCCCTACACACACACACACACACACACACACACACACACACACACACACACACACACACACACACACACACACAGTTAACCTGTCTGGGATTAGAACTCCTACCTAACTAGTTTATCAGACTACAGCATTACACAGATATAAGATGCACCACAGAGATTACTGGGCTCCTCCTTCCCCAAAGGTGTATTTCAAAGTGAATTACATCAGCAGGCTTGCCTAAATAGGACATTTGAATTGTAGTGAGTGTGACTAGCCTAAAAAGCATTGATTCCTACACAGACAAATGCACACACACACACACACACACACACACACACACACACACACACACACACACACACACACACACACACACACACACACACACACACACACACACACTTGCCACATCTGGGATTAGAACTCTTACCTAACTAGAATATCACACTACAGCATTATGCAGTTATAAGATGCACCACAGAGATTAATGAGCTATCCCTTCCCCAAAGGTGTATTTCACAGTGACTGACATCAGCAGGCTTTCCATAGTAGGGCTATGGGAAGGGCAATGTGTCTGCATGGGCCAATACCCATTCATCTAGAGGTAGACACACCACACTCAGACACACACAGGTTTATATTCCGCACGTACGTGTATACAACTGCTAGATGACTGCTGCCTTGTATGGTCATGTTGCACAGTTAGCACTAGCACCACAGACTCTATAATGCTGGGGGATACCAGTGGCTAATTTCTATGGTGAATGACATTTACACATCATGTGGTTGTCGCCATTTGGCTGTGCGCAGGGTGGAACATGCCTCATGATGGAAGACTCTTTGTCACTGTCAGTCTCTTCCACACATCTATGTATGTGTACTTTTGGCATATTATAGTGTGATGTTCTTGGATATATGTTTGTATTCCTATCCAATGTGTGTGCAAAGCATGACTGGTGCATACTGAGGAGTGTATGCACTAACATCTGCAACTGTCAGATATGTATGGTCCACTGTTGTTGCCAAACATGGGTTCATTTGTTTAAGTGTGTGAGCATGCCCAGTATGACCTTTCAGTATGTTGTTGTCTGAACTTGCCTTCATTTCTCTAAGTGTGGGAGCATGCCCACTATGCCCTTCTGTATTGAATGTGTGGATCCATTCCAGGTAGATTGTACTCCAGTGCAGACTTTTGTGTTCTATACCTACAGCTAGCAAACTGTTTCTGCAGGATATCTGTAGATCAGTTGGCATTATGGGATAAAACTGGGCAAGGGATAGTGGTTACTGTAGGTAATTTTGTCTGTGCTGCTTCTCCTACATAGTACTGGTGTTAGCAGAGATATGCAGACATGTGTAGTATTATACACTGTGATGTTTTATGTCCTCAAGTACTGTCAGGTAGTCATTTTTGCTTGCAGTGATGTCCTGGTGAACACAGGGTGAATGCAGCTGTGTCCAGTATTGTGGTCAGATGACTACATATTCCTGCAAACTAATACCATTCTGGAGGGGGAGCTGTAGACACTTGCTGCTGGGTCTGTGTAACCGGTTCAGCACCTTGGTATAGTGGTGGCAGAGGATCCCATACTTGTACTTCCATCGATTTGACCCCCACTATTATTCTATCCTCTTCCATACGTTATGCAAACATTCTCTGATACTTTCCCTATAGTTATCACTTCGTCACAGCAGTGTATTGGTGTTGGTCCAAAGTTCATGTAGTGGGACATGGTGGACATGTTACTGTGGTTTGTCCAAATGGCCTTGCATATGGGTTCTGTGGACTGTGTTATGTTGTTATTTGGGAGTCCATGACATAACATACTGGCAGCACTGGTGAGATGCAGGCCTTTGGAAGAGGACTGTAGGCCATTTGGTAGTGATGGAGGTCAGCTGTATCAGGCCATTGCATTCTGTTAGCCCTACAGTACCAGACTGCCATACAGTATATTCCCCTGGGGTGGCAGAGTAGGTGTGCTAGGTGTTCATGGCAATATTTTCTATCAGTATTGATCAGGTGGTGTGGATGCTGGCAGGGTGCTGCTTACAGCTAGGGGCACGCATGCATGTGACACCTGCACTGCATGCTGCATTCTTTCGCTATTGCCATACACAGGTTGGGGTCATATAGTACCCATTCCCAACAGCAGGGATAAGACCAGATAGGTACCTGTGGGTGGTGGTTGGGTGAGCTGAGTGTATGTGTGCTATGGACACTACTTGCATCTGACTCACAGATATGCATGGGGCATTCCACTTATGCTGGCTTGTGCAGGGTCATGAGCTGTTTCTCAGTACATCATTCCTATGACCTTTATGATCTGCGAGTGTTTGGCCAGACAACATCGGTATTCCCTACTACAAGCTCAGATAATGTGATGCAAACCTGTATGTACAATTCCAAGGGTGTGTCCATTTCATGGTTGCACATTATACACTGTCTTTCTGGGGTGCTTTCCCCTGTGTACTGCTTGTATATCTGGCCCAACAGTCATGCCATGTCCATCTTTCAGATGGTGACACATATTACCTCCATACATTTACAATGGCTTACTGCTAGAATGTGTTATACTGGGGAGCATTGTGTTTGGCACTGCAGTTGTGAGGACCTGGCCCTGTCATCGGCAGTACTGCGCAATGGCCACCAGGTCAAACCTCACCATGCATACATACTGACTACTCTTAGACAATATGAAGCACACACCAACCTAACACAAGCATACCTGCATATTGTACAAATACTACAATCTATCCTGCTACCTTGGCCACCTCATGTCATCTGTGCTCCACTGGTGTTATACCTACACATACATGTTACTACATTTCTACATCAGATTGGAGGGGCGGCACACCTGACTGTTACTAAATTTCTACATAGGATTGGGAGGGGCACACCTGACTGTTACAACGTGCCTACATTGGATTTGGGGGGGCACACCCGACTGTTACTACATTTCTACATAGGATTGGGGGGCACACCTGACTGATTCTACATTTCTACATAGGATTGGAGGGCACACCTGACACTTGTACACATTTGCTATGACTGTACTGGTATGTCAGGTACTCCATTTCATTCTGTATTCTAACCTATCATGCTGACTAGAGGCATATCAGTGTACTACAGCGCTTAGGTTTGATTGACCTTCATATCAGTTTCTGACTTCTTACCCTTCAGAACTAACATCCCACTGCCTGACCTAATTTTGTGTGTCTGTGTAGGCCTGAGGGGGGGAGGGTTACCCATAGCCATCATTCAGAGGCCTTAGCACAGTCTTTGTTTGTGTTTGTCTACACCTGTCCTTCTGGCTGAGACTGTTGTTAGGTTTGTGAACCTCCCTGACTGGCATGTGTGTCTCATATCAACACACATGTGGCCCAGCACATGTCCTACAGTGGGTTTTGTCACAATGTGTAGTTCTGGCTACTATGGGGACACCAGTATTTGTTACAGATCTCATGCTGCCACTATAGGTGTCTGCTGTCTACTGGTATCCCATTCAGCCACCCAATTCCCTTGCATGCTCACATCCATACCATAGACACAAGTAACAACACATACTACTCCATTCAGCAATTGGTAGGAAGAGTGACTTATCTTGTGGGTGTACCAGTATTGAAGATGGTGCTGGAGGGCTGACTATGTTGGATGCACATAGTACACTCCCTATACATGGTTGAGCACAGGGAGTGTCATGTTTGGCATCCCTTTTACTGTATGTGTGAGTTGGAGAGAGGTGTCATTCCCTGGGTCCCTACTGTGTCAGTGTGTCTGCTATGCGTTGCCTCTTTGCCATGGCCAGGGCATACTGGGCAAGCCTCCTTCTGCCTACTCAGGCAGGCTCAAGTTGTACCTTCTCTGAGTCACTCTGTGCCTGTGCAGGCCTTGGCAATGGTGGGGGCTGTGTGGCCCTGCCCTGTGCTGTTCCTACTGCAGCTGTTTCTGCGGGATCATATTGTGCATGTGTCCAGGCACAGGAACTGTGACTTGAGCATCCCAAACACATGCTCTATTATAATTCCTGTCTGTGCATAAGCCTCATTATGGAGTTCTTGTTCGGGTGTGTATGCATTTCTGATGGGTGTCATGAGCCATGGCTCCAGTGCGTAACCTCCATCCCCCACTAGGTGACCCTAAGGGATGTCCCCATTGGCAAATCTCTGGTACAGCTGTGTCAGATGCCAGATGTGGGAATCGTGATAGCTTCCAGGGCAGCCAGCACACACATTCATTATAATGCCCTGGGCATCATACACAACCTGGGAGTTGATGGAGGGGAACCCCTTATGGTTGATGTAGACCTGACCCCGCTCACCGGGTGGCACTTTGATGCATATGTGCATGCATTCTATAGCTCCCACTACCTCAGGGTATTCTGCTATTTGGTGCAAGAGACGTATATTGCTGGCCAACACCTCACAGGTGTTGGGGAAATATACATGGTCACCAGCATGTGCTGACATGGCATCCAGGAACTGGTGGAGTACCCTGGATGCTGATGCCTGTGAGATCCCCATGATAACCCCAGTTGGCCTTTGGAAGGTACCTGGAGCTAGTATTCTTAGGCCTACACATACCTTGGTATCCACTGGGATGGGTTCTCCTCTGTTAGTTCGGTGTGCCAGGTGTGGCCGGCACAGCTCAAAAATTTGCAGGAGGTCCCTGTCCACCCGATAGTGCTCCACTATCTCTAGCTCATATAGCCCCTGGTAGGTTACCCTGGGTCTGTACACTCTTCTCCATCTCCTCACTGTGGGTTGGTTGACAGCATTCTCATCCTCACCACCCTCAGCCTCTTCCACATGTTGATGTATGATAGCTGCTGCAGCCCCTATCATTTTGTTGTTTTCATATGTTAACATTTCCCTGCTTGTATATACCGGTGGTGTAGAGTATGTGGGAAAAACCAGAGGGAAAGATGTTTGCATAGTTTATAGTAGTGTTCTGGGCTGGGCTGCTGCCTGTGTAATTGGCTGATTCTGATACATTTCACCTGCCAGCTATGCTAGTTCTCCTAGATTACCTTCCTACTGCTGTTTTCCCTTCCCATTGCCTTCCTGTTTAAGCCCGGGCGCTCGCCATGCAAACAGAGTACTGAAATGTGCACAGAGCTGCTATTTCCTGGTTTACTTTTTTTCCCTTTAAAACCTGGTGTGTGGCACTCACACCTGCTTAGACAATATAAAGAGTACTAGGCAGCCTCAGACACATTCCCTTGCTTAGCTCTTCTAAGCTAATGGCAAACCCGAGCCACAGGGCTCCAATCCGGTTACAGAATTCCTGACACACACCCCTATGATGTCAGCTAACTCCTAGGCTTGCACCAAGCTATTCCGGCACTTACACTGGTGGGTGCTGACTAGCATTGAGTGGAAATCTAGGATTCATTGCCATTCCCCTCATTTGAATAGGATTGCCTGCTGATGCATAGTTACAGGTCCCATACTGAGCCTCCCCCCTTAGCAACCACTATTCACTGGCCATGTTGTCTTCTGCCTGCCATTGAGTATAATGGCAAAATAGTGATTTTGGTTAGAATGCTTATTTCAGGTTATTTTTCGCCCGATCTCATTTGCTCGCTGCTGCCCTATGCTTATACAGCCAAAATCGGCTAAAAAAATAAGTCATTTTTTAAAACTGTTTTCCACACCAATGGCTATATATTTGGCCATTGGCATGCTTTACACATTATATACACCCTTTATTTGGAGCTGTCATGGCTCTGTTTTGTAGTTTGCAGAAATGTACTCGGTTACTAACTGAGTACATTTCTACAGATTACAGTAGTCCTGCACGGCCATCTGCCAGCTGCCTGGATTGCAAATTCACCTGATTTGCATGGTTTTCTCCCGCAAATGGGGTAATTTGTGTACAGGAGCTGTGTCCCTGCAGGAATAGTGCAGGATCGCTCTTGCACGTCCCTGCAGCTTATTCCTGAATTGCACGGCGGACATATTGCTTCCTGGAGCTCCTGCACTGTTCCTGCACACCGTGCAGGGGTTGCTGAATCTGGGGGAATATTTTTAACAAATGAAGAAAGATTACAAACAGAGAAACTATGAGGAGGAAAGATAATCTGGAAATTGGGAAATGAGAGATGTTCTGTAATTGCCATATTCTGTAGAAGTACAGTAAAGATATTAGATGTAACTTTAGCAAAAATGGGAAGATTAACCAATGTAGATTTAAAATGGAAAGGACAAATATATAAAATTATAACATTATATACTTATACTAATTTTAAAAAAGGGGAAACGTATTTCATTAGATTTTAGACTATATAGTGATAAATATGAATATTATAATAACAGAAAACTTTAATAGTGATTTAAGAGGCACACATAAAAATAAAGGAAATGATATAAGAAAAATGTTCAAAGTCATAAGATGTGGTAAGTTAAAACTTTAGGACAAAAATTGATTGACTTACAAAAGGGATATGTATAGAACTGAAACAGATTATTTTATAGTACCTGAAGCTGTCGTTATAGGAGAAGGAGAGGTCGTTGAAACAGGATTTTCTCATTATCTTGCAATATGGCTAGACATAAAGGAAAACAAGGAATATATAAAAATAGGCAAAGAAAAAGGATAAATGAGAAAGAATGGAATGAAGAAGAAAAGAGATTAATAGTACAGTTGTGGAAATATCACATTACCATGATAACATCTTATAAAAATTGTTCTGAATGGTGGACGATACTTAAGGAAAAATATAAAAAATGTTTTTTACAGTGGGAATATGATGTGAGTAAAGTAGAGAAAGAAAAATATAAAAGAACATATAAAGATGCATTGGAAGATTTACAACAGAATGATAGAAATTACTTTGACAAAGAAAAAGAATTATATGAAAGAACTCAAGAAAAAATGCAAGAATTGTTATATAAGCAAATATATTTTTACAAGGAAAAGAGAAGTATTGAGCCACTTAAGCAGATTAGTAAAGGAAGATGGTAGTATAATAAGAGAAATAAAAAAAACTTGAAAGGAGAAATAGACAGAGCTAAGGAAATGATTATGAATAATGTAGTGCAATATGTACAAGAATGTTTAAAGAAAAAAGAAGGCACTGACAAAAACATGGAAAGAAAAAAAAGTTAACAGAAAAAGAGAATAAAGAGTTGGAAAAGGAGATTTTTTTTTTAAATGAACTAGATAAAGTTTTAAGACAAGTATATATTGATTCAGCTGTAGTCCCAGATGGAATAGGGTGTGAAATGTACATAAATTTAAGGGATTAGCAAAAAAATATATACTTTTTAAACATTTTGAATAAATGGTTAAATGATATTTATATAAAGAAGTATGAAGTGGAATACTTAAATTCATAAGGAAGAAGGAAAATAGAACAGAATTAAAAAAATGAAGACCAATAGTATTGAATGTTGTTGTTGTCTTTCGGCTTTTCCCGGTTAGGGGTCACCACACCGGAACTCCAGTCCGCTAATGATTGGCAGTAGATTTTGACGAACGCCGAGGTGCCAGCTTGACGTTCAACCTTCAATGAAGGCATGCCCATTTACGCATGTCTTTTGAACGCCCACCCAACCAAGGGGAGGACATGCAGACTCCACACAGAAGGCACTCCCTGCACTCCAGCCGAGAACTTCTTGCTGTGAAGCAACAACGCTACCGCTGCACCACCACGGATGTTGATTATAAGATCTTTATGAAAATAATACAAGAGAGATTTGAAACTAAAATAGAAATATTATGGAAGGTAGCATCTATAGTATAAAGGGGCAGAGTTGTCAAGAATTATTATTGATAATTAGAGAAATTGTGGATGATATCATGAACAGAAAAGAAGAAGCGAAAATCATGATAGGAGACCCTAATAAGGTATTTGACACAATTGGACATGAAATATTATTGGTAATAATGAAACAATATAATATAAGTGAGAAAGGAAATTATGTACATCAGCATATAGTAATAATAAAGTAAAAATACTTGCAAATGGCTGGTTAAGCCAAGAGGTACATATGAAGAGTGGTATAAGATAGGGATGTCCATTAAGTTGTATACTGTTTGCTTTTGTTATTAATATGATAGTATGTGAAATAAATTTTTAAATGAAGGAGGTGGGGTATATAACACCTGAAGGGTTAAGAATTCCAGTTCTGTTAACATATGCAGATGACATCATAATAATGGCAAAAACAAAATTTGGATAAAAGAAGTAATAATTTGCACAAATGAGTGTCTAGAGATGACAGGGATAGCTTTAAATACAGAGAAAAGTAAAATGTCAGGTGATGTAATAAAGATCCAGGGTATATATTTTACAATGAATGAAATTTATGTGTTAGGTATAAAATTTGGGAATAAAGATGTAAGTAGAATTCAACAGGAAAAACAATAGAAGAAATAAAGCAAACATGTCTTTTCTGGAGAACATATAAATTATCATTCAGAAAAAAAGACTTATTTGATAAATTCAGTACTAATGGGAAAATAGCATACTTAGCTAATGTATTTATGTCACCAACTATATTTGAAATGTAATTATTTCATTTATTTTTTTTATTTATATGAGTTCTAGATTAAGCCAGTAAAAAGAAGAGCTTTGTATGTTTTTATTTTACATTTGTTTACTAGGAAATTCCAACAGGAACAAAGCCAATTTTCAGAGGTGGTCCAGAAAGAAACACTGCAGATGCATGTCTTTGAAAAGTGGGAGGAAACTGGCACACCTGGAGGAAACCCACATGAATGAAGGGAGGACATGCAGGCTCCAACAGAAGGCACCACAGCCGAGAATCGAACCAGAGAACTTTTTGCTGGGAGGTGACAATACAACTGCTGCACCAATGCACCATGTAAATAAAGAAGGAGGTTTAGAGTTAATTAACCCAGTGGTATATGATGTTTTATTAAATTTGGACAAAGTGTTAAAGTGGATAATTGAAAAGATGAGAGATTAGTAGCAAAACTGTTTAAGTGTAAGTATGATAAATATGAGGGCATGGTAAAAAAAGAGTAAAAGAGAAAAAGAGTGTATAAATGAAGAAATAAAATATATTTTTGTGGAAATTAAATTTGATGATATAGAAAAATAAAAATATGGTATAAGACTGTAATGATAAAACATTACTCTGTAAAACTATGAGAAGATCTAACAGATAAAAAAAAACTATAAAAATTAGAAGCAAATGGAGTAATCAGAAAGTAGAATGTCAAGATTTTTTGTGGAGACTGGTAATAGATACATTGCTAGTAAAAGGAGATATGCCATGTAAAAAGAAAAGTAATGGAATATGTTTACATTGTCAAGGGAAAGAAGAAACTATGGAACATGTTTTTGAGATTTAAGAGAGTAAAAAAGTTATGGAGAAAACTATATAAAGAAGCTTTTTTGAAGAAATAAAATAAGTGGATAAGATAATCATGGATATGATTAAATATGAATATTATAAGAATAGAAGTAAAGAATATGTTAAAAAATAGATAATTTTTTATGTTTTATAGGTTATATGGAATGAAAGAATGAATGAAATTATGTTTAATGGTAAATGGATTTTAGCAACAATGTTAAGTAAAATAAGATGGTGGTTATAGAAACAGGAGTGGGTCTCTAATAGGGTTGAAAATGTTGCATGATTGTAAAGGAAATTATGAATATGTGTAAACAGATTTTTATATTTATATATTTGTACATATATAAATAGTTGCATAATATGTAAATGTTTTGCAAATAAGAGTTATTTTTGTATATAAATAAAGGACATTCTATTTCAGGGTTGTTCTGGTACTGTTCAAGTATGTGCATACATCTAATTCCTAGCACAGTGGTAGCTATGAGGATAGTGTGTGAGTGAGATGATTGTGTAGGAAAAGGAAGTAATGTTTTTAGAAAAGAAAGAGAAGGAGGGAGCTAGCAGGTCTTTAGTGGGTTCAGAGAGTTTATTTCAACATGATTTGTTTACAGAATCACAAAATTGAAGCAAAATATTTCAGTGAAGGTTGTTTTGTTACAGCTGTCCAGTCAGGAGGGTTGCGAGATGATATATTGCAACAGATGGCTTTACAAAGTGAGTGGGAGAATGGAAAAGATGTTTTGTGGGGGAGTATTATGGAACAAATCCAAAAAGAAGATGCAATTTTGAGGCAAAAAGAAAGCAATGAGAAAAAGGAAAACGTGGAAGCAAAAAAATCTTATACAATGATTGCAGCAGATGGAGGAGAGCCTGCAGTGAAAACGTGCTTCCAAAATACATTGTATGAATCCAAAGAAAGGCTGACAAAGATTTGGACAGGTACATTATTTGGGTCAGTATTATTGAATCTTTCGGTAACTCAGCACTTCAAGTAAAGGCTTGCATTCTGATTAATGAAGATGCAATCTGTGGCATTATTTTTGAAAATGGACAAAGACTTGAAAAATTTCCTGATGAATATGAAAAATGCAAAGGTGCTAATCCATGGAATGATTATGTAATTAATGTATTTAACAGAGTAACTAAAACGAAGAGTTATGCGTAATTTTGTACAGACATTGAATAATAAACTTATAAAATATTTAGCAGAATGTTATAATAATGTTAAAGATTTAGTTAAAGTGTATGGTAATAGTGGGTTATGGACTGGGGATGGGAATGTTTGGTGAGAGGGGAAATTTTAAATTCTAAAATTATACATTTGCCAAGTATTATAAATGTGGAAGGGAATATGGATTTTGTGAAGTATTGGCGACAACTAAAAACATGTTTTTTGGAGAGAAGGTGTGGAATTTGATTGATTAATGTGACAAAAGAAAAAGGGTGGTATTTGTAGTTGTTATGAAAATGTGCTAAGGCTATACATGCTGTCCGTGAATAAGTGCAGCAAAGCTACGATTCATAGAGGCCACTTAAACTAGTGTGCAATGGCTGAGAATAAGGCTAAGCAAATGAAATAGTAATGATATTTAAATGAGGAATGATGTAAACCAGCATATGCTAATGAAGTATTCTCTTCCCTATTTGTGATTCAGAGTAAAGTTTTCCTGTTTTCCCGCTCTGTCAGCAAATACATTATATAAAGAGGAGTCCCACCAATCCTATCTACTTTGCAATCTGCGAAAATACTGTCACTTACTGCTAACCTTGCCATTTCCCATTGTGAGCTGCTTCTCTTAGCTGCCCAAAACTGCTTGCAACCAGCGGTGCTTGCCGACCAAGAAGATGGAGATATTGGCAGAGGATGACTTGCTATAACTTTGATAATCAGGAGATACTTGATAGGTTTAGATTGGAGAGGGATGTTATAAGGGTCTTAGTAAGTATGTATGACCCACATAAGGGATTTGTATGGACTTCCTATCCCTGTTTATACCCTCATTATAGTTGACAAGAAGACCTTCCAATGACAGACTGGAGACACATTGGGTATCTCACAGGGTTCTGCCTTGAGGATACTGCAGCAGTTCTTAAGATTGACTCTTCATATGTATGGATCAATACATTTGTTTTCCGGTGTCACCTCAGGACTGAGCCGGGACTATTTTTTTTTTATGTAGCTATTATTGGTAAAATTCATTGCTGAATACGAAACTACTCCTTTGGTTTCTACCTCCCCTACCTTTCTCTAGCTCTCTTTTTTTGTCTTTCAGGTAATGCTGGATATCCACTAGAGCCATGACTCATGGTACCAATGAGAAATCCAAGTGGAACTGGGAAAGAGACCTATGATATAGCCCTGCCATAAACCTATATTGTCATTGAGATGCTCTTTGACCTTCTGAAGAATCATTTTAGGTGCCTAGATTTGTCTGGGGGGTGCCCTTCAGTATGATCTAGCTACTGTGTGCAGGATGCTTACTACAAGTTACATCTGCACAGCATGGTCATGCATCAGTCTGTTGGTGAAGTGACCCATGCTGTCACTGCAGCTCCCAGTTCCAAACTGTATTATGACTAATGGTGACTAGACAGCAGCAGAAGTAAGGGACCCCATGTGGCAGGACCATGCTTGGCATATGGCTGCAAAGCTAAAGAGATATGGTCTAGTCTAAAACTTTGGACCATGACATTCAGGTTAGTGTTTCCTTACTTGTAAAAAACACACACAGTATAACTGATGCATGCAGTGATATCTGTGGGATATGCTGTGTGGTGCATGGTCTGCTGTCACTGTTCATCTGACATTCCTTCTCATCTTTAAATAATATATATATTTTTATTTTAGAACAGTGACTCATATAATGGTTTGCAAAAGTCAAGCCTGAGTGCTCACTGACTTCTGTTGAGTGATGTCATACGGCAACATGTAAGTAATAACTCTAGTGTGGTAGTTCACTTAAGTATGAACGTATCAAGTGTTACCAAGTGGTTCACTTAGTAAAAACTGCTAATTTAGTATTTAACATACCTTGCATTTGAATGAAAACATATAATATTGTTTTTATATTATGCAATATTTTTTCAGATTAAAGTATGTTGTCTGTTGAGGTACTGCACATCAAATAATTTGTGGCCTCAGAAACAAGGGAGCAATGCTTGTTTACATGACAGGATACTCATTTAATCTGTAATTTCCTCATTACTGTGTTTCCATGAAAACTTGTGTATTACTACTTTTAAGTTGTAGATAACGGCCAGCTGTAAGAATGACAATGCAGAGCATTGGTGTTAATGCCTGCATATGCTATGGCATACAGATTTCTTTCCACAGATCTATGAGGTTTTAAGCAGTAAAATTAAATGAATGAAATGCATACAGGTGAAAAGTGCACTAAGCCCCCTCCTCCACTTTTAAAAAAAAATATTCTCATTTGAGTTAAATATTGACCTGTGTTTTTGAAGGGCAAATTGTGAGTAACACAAATGTCACACTAGTTTCACAGAAGGTCAAAGTCAAATGTGTCATGCATGTCTCCTAAAGATAGGCTAGGTGATAGTGCAAGTGATTTTAAAGACAGACTCTAGTGATAGCTGGATGGCAAGTTGCTTTGTTGTCATGATCTACTTGACACAGGTGATCCTGTCAAAACTGATTTGACAGTGCTGAAGGACGATTGAGAGTTCTGCTAGGTGTAGACAAATGCTGACTTGGCCTGAATGAAATCTGTTATGCTTGTCGCCCTTGACTAATTACAGTACTTTATTGAGAAGCACTTGTAGTCTCATGTGATCTGCCCTCATGTATCCAAACAGTACGCTGTCCTCTTACCATTCCAAGACTGACTCCTGCTTGAGGCTGTTAAGTCTTAACTAGTGTACTGTATGAATAGAGCTGGCCAGGGATGCTTGGTGTGCCACCATACTATGCTTCAATGTGATCATGGCATTATCCCTGCACTCTGCCATTTCCATATAGTGCTGAAAATCCTGACATATACCCTGGAGTACTCTGACCATTTCAGGCTGACTCTCTGTGACATGCTGTGAGCCCTAACAATGTCACAGAAGCCAATGCTTTATGTGTTTCCTGGGGTAGCTGTAACAAATTCCTGTGCCTGGCTCCCCTTTGTGAAGATGTCACTGTGGACACTGTTACCTTGGAATGTCAGCCATCATCCTGAAAGTGTTCATCTGGTTTGGAGATACTGATGTAGAGGTACCTGGGTTTTCACTATGTACTGTACAGGCATTTGTGTAATCACAGCATGAGCTTAACTTTATGATGCACTGTCACTTCCTGCAGAGTTACTAACATGTAGTGGGGTGTGAGATCCTGCCATTAGACTTGGGGACTGTGTGCCGCTTTCCTCAATCTGCTTCATAAATATATCTATGTTATCATCATCGTCTTCAACAGCCATTCTGCTGCTGATATCCATTACATTTATTAGTATCTTACAACTGTTTGTTTCTTCTGATGGCCCTTTAAAGGATTATTTGAAAACATAACTAATAAAGAAATAGAATACACTGCTGTATGTTTATTACAGAGGTATGGTGGACACTTACCATGTACACTTCCTTCTTTGTCATTCAGTGTAGATGTGGAAGGTTCACTTATTAATAGTAAGGGTCTTGTGTTTGATGTAAACATTCCATGTCAGCATTCAATTCTCTATATAAATATATGTTACTGTTTGTAAACCATCCTTCTTGAACAGACATGTGATGCTGTTGCAGATATTGGTAATAGCCAGGGGTACTGTTCCCAGTCCCCACCCAAGCTATTTGAACATTCTGTGCACACCTCTGAGGTCTGATTGTGAGGAAAATTAAAAAGAAACTATCACACCATCCCTAGCACCCCCCCGCCACACAGATCTCCTAAATTATTTCAGTGTTATCATCTTCTGTGTCATAGTCATCCCCGTGGATAGAGAGGAGGTATTCCTCATTTGGCATTAAAGAGATAATTGTTGGAGCACCCCCCAGTACAGGAATGGGCAATTGCATTCTGCCTCCCCTTGTATCTAGCATATCCTACCATATAATTTGGCCTGTTCTTGTACTGTGCTAATGTGCAGTCTCTGTCACCAATTGCATTAATGTCCAGGACAGCTTGATTCCAGGCTTTTGCCCTCTCAGTTTGTTTGGGTCCTCCCATACCAAACATATGTTTACCATATGCCCTAAGGGATGGCATGAGCATGCAGTTTTCCTCATGGCTGAAGTTTCTCTGTCTTGATCCCTTGTTCAACTTCTGTATCATTTTTACACATGACAAAATGTGCAACAGTCATACACAAAAAATTGCTGCTGTATTCATCAGTTTAAACACAACAATGCAAGCATGCCTGTCATCCTTTTAAAAAATGTAGGTGATAGACACCTCATAATTATGTACTCATGAAAAATCTCAGTCCAGCCAAGTAAAGTTGTGGAACTGTAATGTCTGCAGTCTCATAAATACATTCACAGCATTAAAGCAATCAGCTTGTTAACAGAGTCATCATTTCCTAGCCCCTACCACTGCCTTGTATTCATAATACTGTCTGTTTTCATTCTTCAGAAACACTCACGAATCTCCAAGTTAAGACACATGTATGTTGAGCTAACAAAACATCCTTACCGCTTCCATACTTCACAGTGAAATCACTGCATTTCTACCATGTATCTTCTTCTTCTTCTTTCGGCTTTTCCCGGTTAGGGGTTGCCACAGCAGATCACCTGTCCGCTCATGATTGGCAATGGAGTTTTACAGTGTCGAGTTGCCAGCCCAGCTCCCAACCTTCCACAGAAGGCACCCACACACACACTCACACCTAGGGCCAATTTAGAGTGTCCAATCCACCTACTGCATGTCTTTGGGATGTGGGAGGAAACCGGAGCACCCGGAGGGAACCCATGCGACCACATGGATGACATGCAGACTCTGCACAGAAGGCACCCCAGCCGAGAATCAAACCAGAGAACCTCTTGCTGTGAGGTGGCAATGCTAACTGCTGCACCACCGTGGCTGTGCAAATCAGTAAAGTAAATGATTTTCTCAGTGATTGCTAATCATTTCCACTGCTGCTCTAATTATTTTCCATTTGCAAATGATAGCTTTACATAGTCACTAAAGCCATTGCAATATGCCCATCATATCATTAACAAAAACATTTCTTGAAATGAACTCATTAATTTTATATCATTCTAAAGTGTATCCTATTAATTTACAATATTTCTATTACTTTTCTAACTTTAAAAAGTTCACAGTTTCCGAAGTCATTCAACACCGAACTAGAGTAATCACAAGTCAGTATGGCATTATTATGCTCTTTCATATAAATTCAGGTTCATTTACATAATTTCTATGAAAATTAGGCCATTTGACATCTATCTTTATGAATCAGAGTAATATGCGAAAGTGTAAGGCCACTTATGCATATAAATTGCTCTCCGCTACTCATGAATGTGGCCTTGGCTTGACATGAACATGCTGGGGACAGTGGACGAGTACACAGCAGTGTTCTTCAGTCTCCAGCAGGCTGCAGAAACATGTAGATAGCTCACAAAGCTGAATTTATTTAGAAAAAAGCACAACAATGAAAGATAATCTCTTCCCATCTAACATCATCTGACACACCTTGTCACCTCACACCACTCAACATTTAACATGAGATGCTACTCGCACACACAGGAATATTTAGTTCTTTAACCACCCCTCCAAAAAAAATAACATTAACAAATAAATTAACAAATGTCAATAAATAAATAAATAAAATAATTAATGCTACCACTGCTCTAGTGCATGAATAAATGACAGGTGTAACACTCCAACAAAAGGTAGCTAAGGCAATGTCCAGCAATTGTATGTCATCATCATCATCTTCCTTCAGCTGTTTCCATTAGGGGTCGCCACAGTGGATCATCTGTTTCCATTTCATTCTGTCCTCTGCATCTTGCTCTGTCACACCAACCACCTGCATGTCCTCTCTCACCACATCCATAAACCTTATCTTAGGCCTTCCTCTTTTCCTGTTACCTGGCAGATTCATCCTTAGCATCTTTTTCCCAATATACTCAGCAACCCTCCTCAGCACATGTCCAAACCAACATAATCTTGCCTCTCTGCCTTTGTCTCCAAACCTTCCAACCTGGGCTGACCCTCTAATATACTTATTCCTAATCCTGTCCACCCTCGTCACACCCAGTGCAAATCTTAACATCTTTAACTCTGCCACATTCAGCTCAAACCCCTGCCTTTTTGCCAATGCCACTGTCTCCAACCCATATAACAGCTGGTCTCACTACCCTCTTGTAGACCTTCTCTTTCACTCTTACTGGTACTCGTTTGTCACAAATCACTCCTGACACTCTTCTCCACCCACTCCATCCTGCCTATACTCTCTTCCACACTGTATGTATATAAACAAAAATGATTACTACATGCTATTTTTATCTACCATATAAATAAAATGTGAATGTATTCCTTTAAAAAAAACATGTATGTGACAAAGCATTTTTGGTTAAACCAAACTTGCCAGTAATAACAGTACCTGGTCCAATGCCCCTGCTGGTTAACTGAGATTGGTTAAGGTGATATCACACCCCAAAGAGAATGGTTCTAAACCTGTGAACCATAGCCCTGCTCATACATTCTTCATTCTGGTTCTGACACTTCAAATGGTAGCACCTGTGAAATCACAAGGGTGTACTCTGAAGTGGTCAGATAAGGGGACCGAAATTATGGTCCACCTTCTTAGTGAGCCATTCCAGGATAAGGTTTAAGCATGCATCCATGGTTCTGAATGGAAAAAGAGAGATTTCTAGCAGGAAATGGGTGAGCACCTATAATCCCTGACAAGGATCACCCATGCTGGTCAGCAGTGCTACCACATGTACGAAAACCTACAGAAGTGTACACCTGACTAGCTGGCTAAGCAGGTTGACCAGGTAGTGACAAGAAGGTCAGAGTTCTTTAGTATGTATTATTTCTTTTTTGGTCATATTAAATATAGTTTTAAAAAATAAACTATAAGAAAGTTGTATAATTGAAGGTATTTACTAGAAGAAATATGTGTAACTGCAAATATGTATCCATAATGTTATTATAATAATACAAAAGAAAGTATAAACAATTCTGTACACAGAACTCTGTATACAAATATATGGAATTTTTATGTGATAACATAATTATCTGTATAAATACAAATGTAATATATACATAAATAAAAAATATAATCTTCATATGTATATCTGTAAATCACAGATACACATCTGCATGAGTACACTTACAACTATGTGTTCATGCATTTATACAGAAAGCAAAAACAATACATTTCTACATTATTTCATTTACAGTATGTTTTACCTTAGTTAGTAAAGTACATGCAGACAGTTTTTGTAAAGAAAAAGATTGCTGAACTCTCAGTCAGTCACCACACCCTAGTCACAGTGGAGGTGTGGGGATATGGATGGGGTTGCAGTGTCAAGTGAATAACCAGCACATACTTCGCGAGGAAACCATCCATCCATCCATCCATCCATCCATCCATCCATCCATCCATCCATCCATCCACATCCCCTTTTTCTCATTTTGCACATGGGGTCAAGGTGTTACTTCAACAGTGATAATCATCTAAAGCCAAGATTTACACTGCTAGGTGGCTAACCCTGCCACAGATTTGTGAGAAATGAACAGTTGTATTATTCTATATTACTTCTCTATACAAGTTTAAATGGTTAAGGTGTTTACTTCAAAGACACAAGGAACAGAGTTTGAGTCTCACCTTTGGGAAGCATGGCTAGGCTTAAAAAGGCCCTCTGTAGTCATTAGCCTATTATATACCTGTGAACCTATGAACCTTTCCCCTTATATACTTAGAATTTTTAGGCAGAAAGCAATCAAAACACACACTTCTGTACATCTAAGGAAATGAAAACTTCCTTGAATTTCTACATTTTTCTGTCTGTGAATACCTTCTGCCTGAACACAATTCACAGACTGATGCATGCAAAGCATAATATTTTAAAGCACCATTCCACCAAATGTGTAATAATTTCTTTGTAACTTGCAGTAAAGGGAGCATTGGCATCTGTTGGTTTAGTTTCTTCAAGTCGTTTGGGTTCCTAAAAAGTTGAAGGAAATGGACCCCATTCCTGCATCATGGTATGATTAAAGTTCATGAAATTAGTATTGTTTCAATCTTTGATGTTAGCCAAAAGTGCTGTTTGCATTACTTCGCCTACTCTCACTAGGGAACAGGTCCTCAATGCTCTCTCTAAGACCAAGAACACTGCATCAATGGACCCAGGCAATATCCCAGGATGCCTTCTAAATAGCATGAAACATGACCTATCAGGGCCTCTGGAATTACTATTTAACTATAGCCTCCAAACAGGCTTTGTGCCTCATGAATGGAGAAAGGCAACAGTCATCCCTCTGCACAAAGGTGGACCATCTACAGAGCCTGGAAACTACAGACTCATAAGTCTCTCTAGTCTTATATGTAAAGCGATGGAAAGAATTATCATGGAGATGATTAATAGAGATATAGCAAACTTGCAGACACTGCATTCAACCCAGTTTGGTTTCGTCAAGGGCAGATCATGTCTACTCAACCTGGTGGACTTTTTTGAGAATGTCACCAAAGCAATGGATGAGGGCAAAATCATTCACACTGCCTACCTTGACCTGCCCAAAGCCTTTCACACAATACCTCACTCGGGCATTGTTGACAAACTCAATAGGTTAGGTACAAACCCATATGTCACCCAGTGAATAGCCAACTGGCTCACAGACAGGACCCAGGAAGTTAGAATTGGGGAGTCTACCTCTACAAAGAGGCCAGTCACAAGTGGAGTCCCTTAGGGATCAGTCCTCAGACCTCTCCTTTTGGCATTTACTTTTCAGAAGTCAAGGCCAATGTCAGTGGTCTCTGGCTGACTATATTTGCAGATGATTGCAAATTAAGAGCTGCCATTGAATCTCACACTGACATAAATTTCTTCACGAGGGGCTGAGCCATGGACTAAAACTAAATGCCAAGAAATGCATAATAGTATCCTTTGGGAAGTCATCCATCCCTGGTAACAATCATAATGGCAACACACCACTTAGAGATGACCCACATAGTCAGGGACTTAGGGACACACATAAATATTAATCTAGCCTTTGACCATCAAGTCTCTACAGTGATGAGGAAATCATTCTATGTTGCGCAACTTATAAACAAAGGTATGGCATCTAAGTCCAAGAAAGTCATGGTTCCACTGTATTCAGCATTCATCAGACCTATCATTGAGTACAATGCTCCATTTGGTATGTACCTAACCAGGCATATCCAACAACTGGAATGTCCACAGAGGTTCCTCACTAAAAGAATACAGGGCATAAGGAAAATGTCCTTTGCAGACTGCCTCAAGGCCCTATCCCTATAGTCTGTCTCCTACAGGCTTTTGAGGGGAGATCTATGCCCGGCATACAGGGCATTGTCAGACCTCACTCTGATGGACCTCCTGCATATACACAAAGCAAACAGTACCAGAATTACATGTTCTAAAGAATTAAACCTTGCTTGTGATATAAATAGGACCTGCTGGAGAAATAGGTATGTATCCCAGAGACTACCCCATCTATGGAACAGGCTCCCCATCCATGTGAAGCAGAGTTCCTCCCTAACCCAATTCAAGTGCAACTTGGACAATTGGATGGGAAACTGGAAATTTATTCCTGGTTTGGCATCTATGTCACTAATGGACACAGGTAACCTGTAAATGGTTTATCTTCTGGGCCAATGCTTACACTTATCAAGGGTATCAGAACTTGTCAGAGATTTGGGATGCATGTCTAGGCTTAAAAAGACCTTTGTGGTTGTTAGCCTAGTAAATACGTATGAACCCCCAATGTTCCCAGAACTGACTCCTTCTGTAATTCATATGGAATTGCATGTATCAGTAGCATAGCTAAATATGACTGCAATTTTTTTTTATGAGAACCATTGCTCCTACTACTGTTGGAACTGTCTGGATATCCTTCTTCCACATTGCTCTTTTTTTGCTTGCAAATCTTGACATTTAATGACTTTGTGTCTCTCTGTATGTAAGACACTGTAGTCACTGGGCGTAAACATTTCAATGATCAATACTACTTTTGTCTTCTTTTCATGGACTACTAAATCCAGTTTACTTACATCTATTTTCTGAATTGTTGGAAATGGGTGAACACATGTGATATAAACTTCATCATTCTCTATAATGCTTTGTGTCTTATGTTTCCAATACTTCTCAGCTACTTCAATATTGTAATGTTTTCACAATCCCGAGTGCAACAGTCATGCAACATTATTAACACTTTCAGTATACCATGAGTGTATCTTACCCAGCAACAATATGTTTGACTGTTTCCAGTTTTAATTTTACAGAACTTGCATTTATGTGTTTCTTCCACATGTTCAGTGGACATTGTAAACCAATGCATACATAGTCGACTATCCTGGTCCCCCAACTGGTACAATATAAAAATTCAGATGTTAATAAATATTTAAACAAACACATAATAAGCAAGTAAAGCAGTGAATGAAATGCCATGCATATTACTACTTGTAATATCAGTGATATTAATGAAAAAAAAGAGGTGAAATATAGGTTAATAATTTCCAAAGGACAAACCACGTGAGTCCTTCTAAGATTAAGTGCTTTTGTTCTTTAATATTTTTCCCACAGAACTTCCTCAGAATCTCAGATTCTCTAGATTTCTACCAAGGGGCTTTGCTGCGCTGCCCTTCCATCTTGTCCGTTGGACACATATGATGTCTAGCTTCCTCCATACCATCATGTCATCCACTTCCAGCTCCATTCTGTCAGTGAAACTACATTTAGTGTAGCAATTTTTAGTTCATGTTTGCCAGGTGGATTGGTTTTACATCCAGCTTTCGCTCAACAGAACTATCCCAGATAACTCAGGCTAGGCAACTGGACACCGGCCAGCCAGTAGCTTATTGAACCAGGGCTGCTAGGCTTTATGGAAGGCACACACTGGCACTCCTCCCACCATCAGCATGGATACCTGACGTGGGTGCTAGTAGGCTGGGTCCTCAACCCACTTACTCACTTACCCATGCCAATTTGGCGATAGTAGTCAACATGACCAAGTCACCTAGAGACATATTTTACATCAATGAGTGGTTAGCCCTGCCATGGTGCACAGTCTTTGATCTGTGTTCTCCTATCTTGAGGATACTGTGCACCACAGTAGATGTCCAAAGTTTCTGGTCTATATAACTCTTCCCCCTATAGGGCACCATGTAGAGTCTTTGCTGCTGCCCACAGTTCTGTGCATTGGTGAGTTTGAGATGGAAACACTCAGGAGGTTCTTCAGAGGTAACATAAACCCAAAAAGACACAAGGAGAACATGAAAACTCTAAACAGGAATTGTCTAGAGATCAGGATTGAATCTTTTGCATTGTGCATTAGAGGCGAAGAGCTTAACCATTATGCCACATAAGCACTTCCTGAATCAGTAGACGCACGTCTTCATAAGCACTCCTGTGCATTCTGTTTTCCTTCAATAAATATTTATACAAATAGAAATGTTTTGACGTAAGAAATTGAGTGCTGGATAACATGATGTGTGAATTTATTGTGTGTGTTTTCTCTTTGGTCTTACCCCCACTTTTTTTCTTTCTTTTTCTCGTTGTATATATGCAGTCCTTTCTCTTTTTTATTTTCTTTCTCTCCCATTTATATTCATTTTTTACAGATCCAAAATCCTTTGGAGCAGCCCAGATCAACCCAGGCATTTACCTCCCAGGTTAGGGAGTGCTCACTCTCTACCCATCTAGGAACATCTTCACAAGGTTTGTGTGGGGGTAGCAATCCTGAAAGCATCCCAGCATGTGGCAGTTTGGCAAGCTTCACTGAGTGGAGACTTTGGGACATAGTTGAGCACATGCTGAAGCAGGTCATGGACACATGAATCCAACCAGTCAAGCCTCTCTTCAGTATGTTCAAAACATGCTGTCCCAGTTGATACTGACCACTAAACCACTACAGACCTGTACACCCTCACCATCAGGATTGTCCATCATTAGGCAGTGGAAACATTTGAGGTTCTGTGGCTGAGAACCCCTGCTGGCACCACTCTTCCTCACCCCTTCTGCCTCATCTTTTCTTCAGTATCCTCTTAGCTATTTCCGACCCAGACTACCATCTTATATTAAAAATATTTGAAAAAAGTAGGGGATCTATTCCTTACCTGAAACACTGTGCACCTCCTGTAACACCTCCTCCAGCACAGCACTCTTGATGTGTTCTTGAAAAATCTCCCTCTTTGTTGTGTCTCCCCTTTTTCAGTCTTTCCTATCACACCGTTCTATTTTTTAAAGTAACAAACATGTTGATATCCCTATATAAAACATTTTGAATGTATTTATTTTTTAAAAATATTAATAACAAAAGCTGCATAGTCCACCACTTGCCTTAGGTTTTACAAGTGTGACTGTGCATAGCTGTGTCCATCTGCAATACAAACTAATTCTAAGCCTTCTAAGTCTTCAGCTTTCACATAATAGTTCTTATGGACTTACACTTAATTTTAGGTATTTTACACTTTTGCTGTAAGTAGGCGTATTTTTCAAAAAACCTTTACTTTTCCTCATTCAGAGGGAATAACCCGTGCTTAGCTTAGTTGCATATATGCAAAGCGGTATTATTTGTGGATAACCACTACATAGCTGATAAGTCCCAGTCTATAAATACCTCTCAATGTTTTTATATGGGGGAATTAAATGTTATAAATCTAAACAAGTAGGACATTTATGTATGGATTGTGAAGAGGGAAAAGATGCAAATGCTCAGGGAGAATAAGAACAAATAAGAAAGGGGCAGTTATAGTGTATCAGAAGAATCTGATATCAGAAAAAGAGAAAAAGGAGCAGAGGGAAATTAAAAAATGAGAGGAAAAACTATGGATAAAGGAGGTTCTGAAATAAGTAGTGAAGATGATATAGGGTGGTACAATATCAAAAGTAAAAAATTAGTTGGAAAAGGGTTACGGGTAGAAAGACGAAATATAAAGGAAAACGTTTGAGAGAAAGAAAAAAGGGAATTAGTGATTGTAAGATAGATAAGTTAATAGCATGATGAGTAAGGTAAGAAGATTGCTGAATATAAATGGTGAGAAACATTTTAGGCAGATATAATTCCAGTGATTGACATATGATTTAGACATAAAGAAAAATATATCAGTTAGAATTGATAGATGTAAAATTTAGACCTAAAGAAAAAAAAAATCAGAATTGTTATGAAAAAGGAAAATTTAATGGAATTTAGGAATATAAAAATGAGTCAGATTTGCAGGTATGTTTAAAAATGTTTTTTTTTTTATTTTAGACCACATTATTGTAAAATCAGATAGGTTATCAGTCATTGATATCATCTTAGAAAAGAGACAAATATGATTAATTATTTCTGCTTGTACAGATAGAAATTTTTGATTAATTAAAACCATATGTACTAGTCTATCATATTATTAGGCGATTTTAATTATAATGTTGGAAAAGAAGTGGGCAAGATTACAAAAGATAGTAAAAAAAATAAGTTATGTTTTTTTGGTGATTTAAAAATAGGAAAGAAAAGAATATACACATAAAAGGGGTGAAATGAAAAATCAAGTATGTATTATTTTTTGACATTCTTGACGAAAGAGAGGGGAAGTGCTAGAGGTTTGTTTTTCTAATCATAAAGCAGTTTGGGCAAAATTTTGTGGAGAAGATAGGCATATTAAGAGAGGAAAAGGTTTTAAAAAATCTAATAATGAAGAAGTTAAAGTTAAAGTAAAACATAAAGAGTTAAAGGGTCATTGAAGGATCGTCATACTTCTAGATTTATGTACCAAAATTTGACAGATAAGGGGATTGTGTATAAAAGGAAAGTCAAAAAAGAGTATGAGAGAGTAGAAAAATAAATTTCCAAGAAAAATGGGTTTAAATTAGTATTTAAAAAAGGATGTGGAATTTGATGGAAAATAATATGAATTAAACAGAAAAAGAAAGGAATTGTATCAGGAAACAAAAAAGATTAGAGCATTTAATCAGAAGACTTTTTTTGGTACAAGGTAGAAAAGAAGAAGTTAATTCATGTTTGGGAAAATTTAAAAAATATATATATGATAATGAATGAAATTATACATGAAAATGGTAAATTGTTCATGGATCAAGAGAAAATAGAGGAGGAAGTAATTTAATAAATGGAAGAAAGATATAAGGAAAGAGGAAAAAATGTAAGAGAGAGAATGGGAATGTCAAACATTTATGAACACTGAAAATTAATTTCTAAGAAGAGAAATCAGTTATATGAAATGGAAATATGTTAAATGAAGTTAAATAAAACTTGTCATCTAGAACTGATTATGATTATTGTAAAGGGTTCATAGGTTCATAGGTATGTACTAGGCTAATGGCCCTGGAGCCTTTACAAGCCTAGCCCATAGGATTACCCTGGCATCATGCCACCCAAACATAGTTCCCAGTGCCTCTGTTGAGTAGAGCCACTGGAGTGATCCCTGGGGTGAATTTTCTATTCGCCATCCAGTCATCATGATTTCTTGACTAAGAATCAAAAATAAGTTTTGTGGAGGTTATGATTGAGTGGAAAATTCTGGATCTGGAAAGGGTAACATTTGTGAAGTAGTACGAAAATGATTTGGAAATAGGAGAAACAGAATACTTAAATAACTGGAGACCTATAACATGGATGAATGTAGATTGTAATGTTTTAATGAAAATAAAATAAGTGAGGGCAGAAAGTATTAGGGTAATTAAATGGAGAGATGGGATATATGGTATTAAAGATCATGTTAAAAGGTTTTCATAGCACTTCTTTTTGCTGTAATTATGCTGTCTTCATTTAGATGTGGCTATCTGATTCTAAAATATGCAGTTTCTACTTTTATTTATATAAGTTGAGCTATATTTATTAAGTGTAATAAACATGTATTTGTTATCTACTGTATGCTGAGAAGCTGCACAATTACTTCTTGATTCTTAGTTATTTGGTGGCACCTTTTGATGATGTCATAAACATGTTGTAATTCAATACCTTGATATACTGAATAGAAATAAGCCCCTCTATGTTAGGAACAGGTAAAAATATTCTGTAACATTCTATTTTCTTAGGTTAACCTGAGAATACAGTGCAGCTGCTCAATTCAAACAATGTTTTCTGCAGCAGCAGCTCTAACTGTTTATCAGATCCTGTATTGCTAGCAGCGAACATAGTCTTGCATATAGGTGTTGTTGAATGGTTAGACATTGTCTTTTAGGAGCTCCATCTATAGGACATTATAGCCATCATATATGTGTTCTCTCCATCCAAATGAGGATGGGTTTGTGTGGCAACTAAACCTTTAGGGGCTCAAATCTATGTTTGAAAACAAGATACTGTGAGCTTTCCCCACTGGAGTTTGGAGGATGGCTTATACTATACCAAACTGCATATGAGAATGGTCCCAGGCTCTTTGTCTCTGACTCTTGAAACCTTCATTTAGCAGCACCTTTATGTGGAACTCAGTACTGTATGCAGTTTGGCTTTCCAGTAAGTACTACCTGCAGTACCTATTTCCAGATATAGGGGGACCTTCCACCTTGACAAGAAGCCTATTAAGTTCAATGCATAGTTTCTTTTCCAGCATTAATCCAGTTGATGTATAACACATACAGACATACTTCACTGGAGGATATCACTGAGGTGTTTCACATACCCCTAACATTCTTCCTAAAAGTGATTATCCCATGAAAGAGAACTTTATTACAGTGTTCAGAATCTGTCATAAAATGACACTTTGTTCATTGCCGACCATTGTATTTAGGTTAGCATTTATTCATAACTTGTATGCTAATCTGGCATGTGAAATGTTGCTAAGTGGCAGTCCTGACTTATTTCCATAAATATGATAATTATGCATAGCTGCATATATTATTGCTAAAGAACTACCTATAAAACAGAAGTAGGGAGACACCAATTATGATGGACAATTTTACTAGTATTATGCAAGCTTTCAGATGATACCATGAAGTGCCATAAAATCTGTCTTATGCAAGTTATCCAAAATATTAATATGGCATATATTTGTAACCTGCCATAAAAATATCACACTTTTTCACTTAATAAAAACCCTGTTTAGCTGTGTGTGTTTCTTCCAGTAATGGAAATAGATGCAAAAATGTGTTTTCTTTTACTTACCAAAAACAGTGGTGAAAAAAAACATTTTAAAGTGTCATATCAGTGATGCACAATCATGATACTTTGTGACCAGGTTTCTGTATCTCTGATACTTTCATAAAAAAATATTAAGCATAAGGAATGCTGTTTTTAATTTCTCCAAGTCTTTTGGGTTTCTAATACCATGACGGGAATGAACCCCATTCCTAAGTCAAAGTACGATTAACGTTCATGTAATTAGTATTGTTTTACTCTTTGATGTTAGCCAAAATTGTTCTTCGCAGCACGCGCAATGTACCCAGCAATGACTCCTGCGATTCGTACGGTGTTACATGAATTGGTAACATATCTAAATACGACTGCAAATTCTTTTTTGTAAGACCAGTTGCTCCTACTACTATTGGAACTGTCTGGGTATCATTCTTCCACATGGCTCTCGTTTCTGCCTGCAGATCCAGGTATTTTATGACTTTGTGTCTCTCAGTATGCAAGACACTGCAGTCAATAGGTGTGGCAATTTCAATGATCAATGCTACTTTTGTCTTCTTTTTTTGGACCACTATATCCAGTTTTCTAGCATCTATCTTTTGGTCTGTTGGTATTGGGTGATCCCAAGTGATGTAAACTTCATCATTTTCTATGATTCTCTGTGGCTCATGTTTCCAGTGTTTTTCAGCCACTTCGATACCATAATGTTTGAACAATCTCCAGTGTAACAATCTCACCACATTATTATGCCTTTCAGTATACAGTCCCTCTGCCATTAGAGAGTCACAACCAGCAATAAGGTGTGTGACTGTTTCCAATTCGGTTCCACAAAACCTACATATGTCTGTTTCTCCCACATGTTCAATGGACTTAGTAAACCAGCATGTATGTAGCCCACTATCTTGGGCTGCCAATATTAAACTTTCATTTCTTGATGTAAATTCACCTCTCCTTAACAATACTCAGGGTGGCTATGGGCATGATAGGCAAAACTTATTTTTTAGGATGGCTGTGTGTTTCAGGACAGAGACCAATCCTGCTAAGATCTGAATTAATTTATGGGAAAACTTTTAATTTTAGTTTAAAAACTGTATTTATTAAATGCATATGTATTAGGAAATGTGGGATATTTAAAATAGGATATGATATATTCAGAAGAGGTAGTTAGATATAAAGTTTTTTTGTTTCTTTTGGGGTTCAGGTTTGAACCTGATAAAAATTGGTGTGGCATATAATAACTGATGGATGGGATTAGGTTTAATAATACAATTTTTTTAGCTTCTTTAGTATTATATAATATTTTGATAGGAAAGAAGTAAAGGAGATAAAATTGTTATAGGAAAAAACAAGGACTTAATATATAAAGAACTCTGGATAGAATTAGAAGAAAGTAGAAAGGAAAAGGAAGTATGGAGAGGAGGCTAAGGAACAGGGAAAATCATTTCTTGGAAGGAGATATAAAAGATTGAAGAGAGACTTGAAATGAAGATATGATGAAAAGAATGTTTTATGTGTATGCATGGGGGAATTTTGATAATGACATAAAAAAGCTATTAAAGAAAGAAGGAAAATTTTTAAAAACAGATTTTTTATGGAGGCCTTCGTTTTCTTCTTTCAGCTTTTCCCAGTTAGGGGTCGCCACAGTGGATCACCTGTTTCCATTTCTTCCTGTCCTCTGCATCTTGCTCTGTCACACCAACCACCTGCATGTCCTCCCTAACCATATCCATAAACCTTATCTTAGGTCTTCCTCTTTTCCTGTTACCTGGCAGCTTCATCCTTAGCATCCTTTTCCCAATATACCCAGCATCCCTCCTCAGCACATGTCCAAACCAATGCAATCTTGCCTCTCTGGCTTTGTCTCCAAACTGTCCAACCTGGGCTGACCCTCTAATATACTTATTCCTAATCCTGTCTACCCTTGTCACACCCAGTGCAAATCTTAACATCTTTAACTCTGCCACATCCAGCTCTGACTCCTGCCATTTTGTCAATGCCACTGTCTTTAACCCATATAACATAGCTGATCTCACTACCCTTTGTAGACCTTCCCTTTCACTCTTACCGGTACTCATCTGTCAAAATCACTCCTGACACTCTTCTCCACCCACTCCCCCCTGCCTGTACTCTCTTCTTCACCTCTATTCCACACTCGCCATTACTCTGAACTGTTGATCCCAAGTATTTAAACTCATCCACCTTCGCCACCTCTACTCCCTGCATCCTCACAATTCGTCTATCTTCCCTTTCATTCACACACACATATATTCCATCTTAGTCCAGCTGACCTTCATTCCTCTCTTCTCTAGAGCATGTCTCCACCTCTCCGGGTATTCTCAACCCATTCCCTACTCTCACTACATATCACAATGTCATCTGCAAACATCATAGTCCACGGGGACTGTCTGATCTCGTCTGTCAACCTCTCCATCATCAGTGCATAGGTTCATAGGTTCATAGGTAAGTACTAGGCTATCGGCCCTAGGGCCTATACAAGCCCAGCCAAAAAGGTACCCTGGCTTTTGCCACCCAAGAAAATTATTTTCCTGTGCTTCTGTCGAGCAGAGCCACAGAAGTGATCCCTGGGGTGAATTTCCTATTTCCCATCCAGTCATCAAGATTTTTCTTGAAGAGTACTAATGAGGAGCTTTGTTTGATATAGATAGGTAGTTTATTCCAGAGGATGGGAAGTCTTTGGGACAGGAATCTATCCCTCTGGCATGTTCTGTTTATTGTGGTGACAAGGTTTAGGTCCCTAGAGCATGTAGCTCGGAGGGATTAGAACTTCTTTAAGTGGAACATGTCCAACAGCTCTGGGTTTGATATAGCTTTGTATGTTAGGCAGAGATCACCGCTGAGTAGGCGATATGCGACGGAGTAAAGCTGGAGTTTTTTGAGATGGTCTGTGTAGGGCATCTGTTTTAGGCCAGTAATCCTCTTTGTGAGGTATTTCTGTGGCCTTTCCAGTTGTTGTAGATGTCTTGTCAGGTACATACCAAAAGGGGCGTTGTACTCTATAATGGGTCTAATGAGTGATGAGTAGAGGGGAACAATGACCTCTTTTTTTCTGGATGAGAGACCTTTTGTGATGAAGTGTGCCATGTAGAAGGATTTCCTAACTACTGTGGTGATGTGATTATCAAAGGAGAGACTACTGTCCACGTGTGTCCCAAGGTCTCTTATCACATTTTCGGTGTTAAGTATATTGCTGCCTATGTTGTAGTTCATGGGTACAGAGTTTTTACCAAAGGGGATGACAGTGAACTTTTTGGCATTGAGCTTGAGGCCATGGCTTTGACACCAGGCATCTGTCTCAGTGAGGCCCTTTTGTAGGATGTCCACATCATTACGAGTTTCAATTATGGCTCCTAGTTTGCAGTTATCTGCTAACTTCATTAGCCAAAGACCTTCTGTGTTAGCCTGTACTTCAGAGAAGTAGATACCAAACAGGAGAGGACCCAGGACTGAACCCTGTGGTACTCCACTTGTCACTGGTCTGAAGTCGGATTTGGAGTCTGCTACTTTCACAGTGTGGGTTCTGTCAGTGAGCCAGTTGGCAACCCATCTTGTGACATAGGGATTTATACCTAGTTTAGTGGGTTTATCTATAATTCCAGAGTGGGGACGGTGTTGAAAGCCTTGGCAAGATCTAGATAGGCTGTGTGAACCACCTTACCCTCATCTACGGCTTTGGTGTCTGCTTCAGAGAAGTCTATCAGGTTTAGGAGACATGATCTGCATTTTACAAATCCGAACTGGGTGGGGTCCAGAGTTTGGAGATTACCAATGTCTTTGTTTATAAGTTCCATGATGATACATTCCATTGCCTTGCAGACCAGGCTCATCAGGCTAATGGGGCAGTAGTTCCCGGGGTCCGTGGTGGCTCCCCCCTTGTGGAGTGGGATAACCATCACTGTGCACCATTCAGCGGACACAAAGCCTGAGGTGAGGCTATGACTGAACATGGTACTTAGGTGGGGTGCCAGTTCGTTCTCTAGTTTGTGTAGAATGCAGCCTGGGATATTGTCTGGTCTCATGGATGCTGTGTTCTTGGCTTTGGAGAATGTGGTTTTTACCTGTGCAGCCGTGATTACAGGAACTTTGCAGTCTTTCAGTATAGAGATGGGCTCTTTAGGGGGTGAGAGGGGGTAAAGTTAGCACTGAACCTATCTGCCAGGATGTTGGCAATATCAGTTGGGTCTGTATATTTTGTGCCATTGTGCTGTAACTCAGAGCAGATCTGAGTGTTGCCATTGAGATTCTTGACATAGCTATAGAATGCTTTGTGGTTGTCTTTAGAATCAGTGGCAATTTTGTTTTCATAACTTGCTTTGGAGGATTTTAACAGGGATTGCAGCTTCTTACTGAGGCTGACCAGGGAGCTCCTCCACTCATGGGATTTTACTCTCTTTTGCAACAGTTTCTTCCTTCTGTTTACAGTTTGTTTATGGCAGGGGACCACCAGATTGGCTTCCTTTTTTTGGAGGATACCATCTTGGTTCTGTTTGGGATAGCACGATCCATGCACTCCTGTAAGTGCTTATAAAGTGCAATTGTGTAGGATTCAGTAGTCGTAACTGTATTGTCCATCTGCATGGGTGTCATGAAGTTCACCACTTCTGTCTTAAGAAGCATGAAGTTGGCTTTGGAAAAATTTTTTACTGTGGTTTCCTTAATGGGGAGTGGGGGCAGAATGTGGGTATCTAGGTTAATTAGCTTATGGTTGGATTGGACCAATGAAGTGTTGACTTCAGGTGTCACTCATGTTGTTAATGACTAGATCTAGGATATTGTTGCCCCTGGTGGGGGTGTGGATAAGTTTACCCAGGACATTGGAGTTTATGAATTCCAGAAAGCATTGAGCGAAGGAGTTGGTACATGAGTAGTTTTCTCAGTTAATGGTGAGGTAGTTGAAATCAACCATTATTAGGGTCTTTGGTTGAACCCTAATATTTTCCAGTACATCAAGAAAAGAGGAGTGGAAATCCTGGGGCATGGTGGAGGATCTGTATCAAGCTACAATTTGGATTGCAGTTTTGCCCAGAGTTAGTTGCACTTGGATAACCTCGGCTGCATTATGCTGAGCAACTAGCCTGGAGGTGTGGATATCCTTAATGAATATGGATACACCTCTGCCTTTGGTGTTCCAGTCCAGGTTACATGGCCGAAAAGTGTGGTATGAGTTATAGCCTGATAGTGCAGGGGTGCTCTCTGGAGCCTTGATCCAGGTCTCAGTCACTGCACAGATATCGATGTTCTCCATTTTAAGGAGTGCCTCAAGTGAGTGCATTTTGAGATTTAGACTTCTAGCATTGAGTAGCAATAAAGGGCTCAGAGCTGATTCTTGATGTAATCCCACCTCCACCTTAAACGCATCTGTCACTCCCACTGCAGATCTCACCGCTGTCACACTACCCTCGTATATATCATGTACCACTCTTACATACTTCTCTGCCACTCCCGACTTCCTCATACAATACCACAAGTCCTCTCTAGGCACCCTGTCATATGCTTTCTCTAAGTCCACAAAGACACATTGCAACTCCTTCTGACCTTCTCTGTACTTCTCAATCAACACTCTCAGAGCAAACATCGCATCTGTAGTGCTCTTTCCTGGCATGAAACCAAACTGCTGATCACTAATCCTCACCTCCCTTCTTAACCTAGCTTCCACTACTCTTTCCCATAACTTCATGCTGTGACTGATCAGTTTTATCCCTCTGTAGTTACTACAGCTCTGCACATCACCCTTATTCTTAAAAAATCGGTACCAAAACACTTTTTCCCACTCTTCAGGCATCCTCTCACTTTCCAAGATTTCATTAAACAATCTGGTTAAAAATCCACTGCAATTTCTCCTAAACACCTCCAAGCTTGGAGGCCGATGATTACAATTTCCTTTTAAAGGAGCAATGAAATATAAAGCTACAGAATATAGAAAATGCATAAAAATCAATAACTCAGTCCCTTGTGATGTACAATGATACTCTATTAAACTCTTTATTAACTTACACCTATATTTGTTAAAAGATTCCTGGCATGTTTTGTCTTCTGTGAACAGGACTCTGTATACTGATAGGGTCATCTTTGTTACAATAGATGTCAATTTATTTCTGTAATTTCTCATGTTGTGGGTAAAGAATTGGAATCTGTCAATGATTTTGTGGAATGTAGGGGAAGTAAAAAGTTATAGAAGAAATTAACAGAGTGGTGTTGAGAAAGGGTGAAAGAATCTAAAAATGGATAATATTTGCTATGGATTGTATGGGAAGAAAAAATTGATAACAAGAAAGATAAAACTGTTATTACACGTGCATGTCAAATTTGGCAAGTCTGGATTAAAGAATTATTATTTAACAAAAATCTGAATGGAAAAGAAATTATATAAAAATTAAACAGTTTTTTTAAATTTTTAAGGAATAGAATATTTAAAATAACTGTTTAAGTGGTTATTCATATTTTCAGTTATTTTTAATTGCTTAGTTAGTAAGTTATTTATATATTAGCCATGACAATGTTATCATTTTGTGATGAATGGAGAAGGATTTTATAAGAAAATATAGTATGAAGAATGAAAGAATAATAAAGAACCCCTACTGTTTTCGATAGGTGCCAAGAGATCTTTTATATCCACCTGAGTAATCACTAACTCAGACAGATGGGGATCTCTGTTTAATGTCTCATCGAAAGGATAACAAACTCAGGAGTGCAGCACCCCCTTATGCTGCACTGCAGTGACAGCAAACCATCTACCTGGTGTGGGAATAGAACCCACAGTCTCCTGCACAAAAGACAAGTGTGCTATCTGATGAGCCACTGACATTTAACACAGGCATTTAAATTAAATAATCTGAAAGCCTGCATGAATCTCACACTAGTGCATAGACTGACTAAAAAATAAATAATTCCATAAATATACTCAAGTTCACTGCCAACTCTGAATGTATGTTTTAAATGATATGGTACATTATGAACTTTAACTCATTCACATGGAATAATACCATTTGGTGCAATTCCTCATAGCTGGGGGCCACGGTGATGCAGTGGTTAGCATTGTCGCCTCACAGCAAGAGGTTCTCCTGTTTGATTCTCAGCTGGAGCGCCTTCTGTATGGAGTCTGCATGTCCTCCATGTGGTCGATTGACATCTAAATACATGCAGGTAGGTTTGTGTGTGAATGGGTGTGCCTTCTTTGAAGGTTGGGTGTCAGGCTGGCAACTCGGCACCATAAAAATCCACTGCCAATCATTAATGGACCGAAGTTCCACTGTGACAACCCCTAACCGGAAAAAGCCAAAAGAAGCTAAAGGTGTAATTCCTCATAGCAACATTGGACATCATGACATTGTCTGTAACTGTTATGTTTAAGCAAGTCATTCAACAATGATTAATATGCAGCATGCAAAAGGGTAAGTTATAACAGAAAAAAAATCACATGATGGTTGTTTTTCGATGTACAGCAGTGGAAATACCACATTTCCCCAAAAATAAGACCGGGTCTTATACTTTTTCCCCTGCCGAAATACGCATTAGGGCTTATTATCAGAGGATGCCTTATCTACCCCCCCTGTACAACAATCTACATTTATTCATTTATTCATGTACAAAAATCAACATTTATTCATGTACACAAATCGACATTTATTCATGTACACAAAGTGACATTTATTTGGTACTTTTCCATATTTGGGCAACAGTTCTAGGTAATGCGTTAAGCGTTAACAGTTGTATGAGAATTCTACATAAACAGTGTAACAAACATTTCAACTTCAGAATATCTACACCTTGGCTTTCACAGTGCAATATTTCATGCTTAACAGAAAGTGCAGAAAAATCTCAATACATGTGTATTGGAAGAAGAGAATAAAACAGGTGAAGAACTGACACTTTTTGAGTGGTCATGCTTTCTTTATTCCTTACTCAAACCGTAAAAGAAGAATGATGGAAAGTCATAAAAATGAAGTCTGGGAACTAGTGGCCTTACTTTGTAATTACCCCTTGATAATGAAACGTTACCTTAATACAATAAAGTCAAAAAACTGACAAGATCTTGCCGGCAGATGAAAGCAGAAGCAATCAATTCTGTTGCCCTGATAACAGAAAAGTTATTCAAATACAGTCATGCCATCTTCTTCTGGAACATTGTCATAAGTCTCCAACCCCCAAATTCCAGGCTGAATTTCTTGCTACTCCATTTCCTGTAGAACCATTGGCCCCAATCTGTCATGCCTAACAATATAGCTCTCCTTAAATGAGCACTGCTTGTCCATGTAGCCTGCTCATAGCGAATTGGCAACACAGCTGTCAGTGATTTTATCCCATGATTTCTTCACCCAAGTCACGACCTCTTGCAGGCTAGGCTTCACAAAGTTTCCACACTGATTTCTTTCCATTCTATTTTTAATGTAGTCATTGAGTTCCATGCACAAATGGTCCTTGAATGGCTTGTTTATTGCAATGTCAAGAGTCTGGAGATAGGCAGGCATTCCTGCAGGAATCATTATTTGATCTATTCTTCTCTGTGCAAGGAAGTTCTTTATGTCTTTAGCATGGCGAGTGCTGGCTCAATCCCAGACTAGCAAACCTCTTTCGCCATCTCGCAAAACAAGTGGCAGCATTACATCGACCCACTTCCTTATAACTGCTTGTGTGCACCAGGCTTCTTCAGTTTCAAGAATGTAAATTCATGAAACATGCTCAATCTTATCTTTCTTGCCCTGACTAATGATTAGAGATGGGATTTTCTTTCCATCTAGATGAATTGCCAAAATACAGGTAACATGTGCACTTTCGTAACCAGTGGAGGGAATGTAGATTGATGAGGAACCCCTCTGATCAATTGTTGTTTGAGATCCTTGGCCCATAAACACTGCAGTTTTATCCATAGCAATCATGTCGGAGAGTTGGTATTTAGAAAAGTCGATGCCATCAACAAAGGACGTGAATGCAAGTGCACGTTTAATAACTTCAGTACCTTCCAGCTTGAAGAATGCTGTTGATCTTCTTAGCAACAGTTCATAACGCTGAAGGAAGCCATCCAGCCAATGTTGTGATGCTTTGAATTCTTCTGGGGATATTTCTAACTGTGGTGCCATTGCAAGGGCAAATGCTTGAATATCAGCCCTGCGCACAACCAAAGCCTTTGCTCTTCTGTTAGCAATCCATTCACAGATGATGTCTTCCAGATCAAGAAATAATGGTTGCCGACCTGATCCACACTTGCACTTCTTAGCATTTCCCTCGTCCACCTGTTGACTGAGGTTATCATAGTCTGCTCACCATTTTTGGACTATTCAGAGATCCAACTTCTTCTATTTGCAGAAAGCCATCAGATTCTTTCCCTGGGAGTCCTCCATGATTCCTTTCTTGTACTGGATGGAACAGCTCTTTCTTCTTGCACTCATCTTGTCTGGAGGGGTTAATTGAAGACTTACGAGACAGGAGTGGCAACAAAAATGGTGACAGTTAAGAAGAAACAACCACACCTGTTCATTATCAAGTGCGCACATTTTATGTGGGTTGTCTGTACTTTGACAATCAAAGTATGCTTGCCAGTGTTTATGGGCCAAGGATCTCAAATGTTAAGTATGAGTAAGGATTAGGGTACAGTAAGACTTGTGGAGGACTCACGAGGAAAGAATCGTATGACTTTCTGCAAAGTGAAGAAGTTGGGTGTCCGAATGGTCCAAAAATGGTGAGCAGAGTATGATAACCTCAGTCAACAGGTGTCAATAATATTATTATTTTATAATTCAACACTTCCATCGTGTCTTGTTGATCTTAACTGGGGCTTATTTTTGGGGTAGGGCTTATATCATGACCACCCTGGAAAACCATGCTAGGCCTTATTCTCTGGTTAGGTCTTATTTATGGAGAAAAAAATAAAAAAATCCAAATATCCACAAGCGACAGGAACCAAGAACAGTAGTAATAAAAACGTTGAATCTTTATTGCACCACCACAAGACAAATCCACAGTATAATCAAAAGCTTTCGCTCGGTTAATACCAAGCTTTCTCAAGATAACAACCTGAGTAAAATACCATCAATAAATAGGTAATCGTGGGTCATGTGACTCGTTAATTAACATAGTTAAGAAGTTCGTCATAATAAATAAATAAAAACATGTTACTATAACTTATTATTTTAAAAAACAAATACTATGAAGATAGTATTGTTCATAAAAGTTGTTATAATTTTATAGCACTCGTCATTCGTGTTGTGTAAAAATCAATACAAACATTAAAAAGATTTTTATGGAGAAATACAGTATTAGTCATATAAATCTACAAGTAAAAACTCCAAAATAGCACAAAAATAAGTGACAAAAGAAATCCAGGAAAAACAAATACTTCAGCTGCTGCATCACACCAATATCCAGGGAAAAAACACTTCAGAATGTTGAATTTACATGTTGAACCATTTTATTTTCTGATAAGAATTTTTTGTTCATAAAATAGTGAAAAAGGGACTTCATTAGCACATTCATCATCACCAGAAGGGAAGCCATTTAAATATCCACACCACAGATCCCCAATCAATTGAAAATCAAGTACAGGGTAAGACACCCATTGGTGTAAACATTGGCTCGAGATGATTGTCACTGTTGAAGTGACACCCCAACCCTATGTGCAAAAATGGGAAAAGGGGTTGTGGATTGAAGGATGGATTCAAAACCAATTCTAAAAAAGGTCATAACAACCTTAGGTCCCCCATTATGCATTCACATGCTGTAAGAACTTATTAACACCAACAAAGACCCACCACATGAGGAATTACAGAAAAACAAATCTTTGACATTATTGTAACAAGGATTACCTCACTATATAGATTTCTCTGTATTACTTCATTTAACAAAGAAATTAGGTATATAGTATCTTCATTCAATAACACATGCAACCTATTCAAATAATCATTTATGTCCTTAATGACAATTCCAACGCCCTTATCAAGCTTCATAAGACATATGCAAATATCATGAATCAATTAATTAAATAAGAGTCATTAATTATTGGATTAAAAATCTATTCACTTCCTTGACTTCAATGGTCTGTCTTATTTTAGTTTTACAGATTTATTCAAAACAGTGTAAGGTTGGTTGTAATGCTGGGTTAAATACACTTTTTCTCAGCAGGGGTGTTTGTACAGCTACAGCCGTGTCAACAACATCATTGTCTTGGGAAATTAATTTTCAGGTTGAGTTTTCTTATACATTATTTTAACTCAGTCATTAAAGTAGCAGTGTCAGCTCACTTACTAGCAGTGCAAGTGAACCCGTGTTCAAATAGTTTGTAATAAGAGTTGTTAATCTCCAGGCAACTATAATTGTATATATTGATATAATTTTTTCTCAAGAACCAGAGTACATCTAAGAAGATCAAACTCTAATTGTGTTTGCAGCATTTCTTCCATCTTGTGTGTCTGTGATACAGATTCAGGTTTCAGTGAAGCCCTGGATAATCTCCCTTCATCAGATTGGATAACAAACCCCTCTTACATTGCTGCTCTAATTGTGATGATTGACAGTGACCTGATTCCAAAAGGTCTCCCTCTTCATCTACAGAATTATGTTTGGAAGATGTTACACTATCTAAAGTCCAACTCATTCCCCTTCCAAAGTGTTAGGTTTAGGAAAAGCAGTTGGATCACCACTGATTACCAGACCTGCCTCTCAGCAAGGGAACAAAGGCCACCCTGCAGAAGGTGAATGGGAGGGTTCACTGGTGGCCTCTGTGGCCACATGTACATCTTGGGGGAAGTAGCTCCTCTGCTGAGAGTGGCTGGAGAAGTTGCACTTAGTTTCCAGTGACAAGTAAAGTAACTTGTCATATGTGAGGCGAATGGGCAGCTGGACTCACTCACTGGGATTATGAAGTACTTTTTGTTATAGCTGATAGAGTAACATAGCCTGTCATCCATGGCAATCAGACCACCAAGGGCAGAGCCTGCCCATGATGTTAGCCACAGTGACTGACACATAGGTGCGGTCTCCTTGAGGGCAGGTTTAACAGGACATCTGTAAGCTCTCATGCCCATCATGGCCTTCACTTTCCTTATATGTTATTCCCCAGAACCTGTTTGTAGTCAAGTCCTCCTCATCATCAGCTGGTCTCCATCTGAATGTCTCCGCCCCTCTACTGTTGTCCCCAACATTTGTGCAGGTAGTACTCTTGTTCATTTTGGTATACATTTTATGTTTCCTTGTCTACCCTACTATTGTCCCTACTCCCTCTTTCAGTCTTATACAAGGTCTTTATTTCCTTCCTCATTTACCCTTCTTCTTAAAAAATGTAAAACCGGTGCATGTCCCAAAGATTAAAACAATATGACATTCCTTAAGGTTAGTCTTGTGTTTGTTTTTCTCTGCTTGCTCTTGCTTCTTTTCTGCCTTTCCTACCTCCCCCTTTCCTCCCCTTTTATATGACTAATGTTGTGGCACTTTGCTTTAATGGTCATCTGCTGACTATTTGTAATGCCAGTGTTGCAGCTATGAGATCCTTCAATGCATGCATGAAAACACATTACTTCCAGCACGCCACCGTACTGCTATAGTGACTTTGGTCATGTGACTACCTGCACAACAGCTTCTTCACTTCAACACAGTATCATTAATACAACCACTGTAATTTACTGAATAGCACTTTTTCTAGAATAATGATGCTATGCTGGGCATACTACATAGTTAATGAGCATCAGGCAACATCATGCAATGACATTTTTGATATTTAGTGCTGTGCCATGGTGTTGTTAATGTTTCTGAATACTCCTGTCATGTACATTTTCATTCAAGTTTTTCTTTTTTTAGGTATTGCTGTTGGTCGGTCTAAGTCAAACATTCATACAAGGCTTCATTCAAATTACTAAGCAGGTGTCCACCATGGCAAATAATTTGCATACCACACAATTCCATTTAATATTTCTAATATGTGCAAAATCATTTTGACTTTGATTTCAGGTCACATTTCTGAGCATTTTAAAGAAATGGTTGTGTAATAGCTTTAAGATAAAAATATTAATATGTATGATAGCTGCTAAGTTGCTTTCTTTAGATTAAATGTAAGCATATTTTACTGTATTTTAAATGTTGTTGTCTCATCCGATCATTCAAGCATTAATTTTCTGATGTTGACTTATCCTAATCAGGGTCTTTAACGTGGGTGGAGGAGCACGAGCTTATTCCAACAAGCAATGACCAGTGGATATAAGGAAGAGAACTAGCACTGGATAGATCTCTCACAAACACACACACATATACCCAGACACAGGCACATACACACACAAATGCGCGAGCGCACGTGCGTGGGCGCGCACACACACACACACACACACACACACACACACACACACACACACACACGCATGCACATACAAATACTCACAAATATATGCACAGATACACTCACACACACACACACACACACACACACACACACACACACACACACACACACACACACACACACACACACACATAAAACACACCTAACATATCCACAGCTATAGGCAATTTAGAAGATTGACAGTTTTGGTATATGCCAGTGAAAACCCATGCAGACTTTGGAAAGAAGGCATCCCAAATGGAAACTGAGCCAAAGAAACAAGTAATATGTAAATCAGCAATGTTAACAGCCGTGCCAGTTTTCCACACTCATACATTTTTAAAATATAACATTTTTAAATCTATTCTATAAAGAAATAAAGTGATGATTTTTGCATTTTACTCCTTTGTAGAAATACAATTTAAGGAGACAAAGATGGGTTATTTCTTTCATCTCAGAAAAAAAAATGGAAGGAACTGATGGAGTTTTAAACTTTCACGTATGGTCACTATGTGTTAGATATAAATGGGAGATTTGACAATGTAGGCAAGGGACACCACAGTGACCTTGTAGCAGGAGTAATGGTGACAAAAGTATTGAATTTTGACATGTTTAATGGGAGAAGCGCTGAGCTCAGCAGAGCCATGATTATGGCAACATTTTGGCCACCAGGTTTCTGCAACTGAAATATATTCATCTAAACACATACATTTTTTTAATTTGTTTGTTGCTGTGGTGTCTGAGGCCCAATAGTAGACTTTGGCTTATTATATCTCCTTAGAATTAAAGGCTTTACCTTGTCAGAATTGCTAATTTTAATTTTAATTTTCTATGCCCTTGTAAATCAACTTATCGAAAGGCAGTTGTGCAGAAACTACACTCTGTATGACAGAGAGAGATCTGGTCTTATGCATATGCAAATTAGGTGGCTGTCTAGAGTACTATTATCCAAGGGATACTTTTCGACATTTATTTATTTATTTATGCATGAATGCATGTATTTATGCATTTATTTATTTTTAGAACATGGAAGAACAGCTTTGATTTGCTCTAAAAACCAATAAATGTGCAAATGTCCAGAAGTGCCCCTGTTTAAAGAAAAAAATAACGTGCTGTACAACACATACCCTCAGGGGAGGTGCTGCAGTTGTCTTGATAAATCAAGTCATGTTATACTGGAACATTGCAAAGTCTCTTCTCCAAGAGTTGGACAGAATATAAAGCCTGTGATATTCAAATATAAAGTGACTGGTGCTTCAAGTGAGCCCAGTGTGAAGAGAGACACTGAGAGTTCCATCAGTAGTCATGTGAAGTGAGTATTTTCTTTTTAGGTCACTGTCAGTGATCATCTATATATTTTGGTTCCCATAACACTCAACGTCTCTGCAGTAGGACCAGGACAGAGGCAAAACTAATAAGGCATAGAGCCAAAAATCAGGGACAAATTTTAAATGTTACTATAATTTACTTAAAAAAGTTAATAGACCAACAAGCTTTGCACACAACTATGCAGTTTTTGAACAATAAGTATTAAACTCTAATGACTGACATTACTGACCGGATGCAATCCTCACTGATTTGCTAGAAAATCAAAAATTTTGAAAGGACATGAAAAAACTATGAGTCCAAAGCAGGAAGAGTTGTAAGGAATGGTGGGTAGATTTCAAACAAAAAATTATCTTTTTTAATATATAAAAAATAGCCATCTGAGATATGCACAAACTAGCAATAATTGCTGAGATTGTACAGGAAATGACTAGCTTATGTTGTTTAGTCATTATTCTAGGTTTGTGATTTGTGTGAAGCAACCTGGAATACTTTAATATGTGGCAATTATTTGTGTGGAGCAAAGATGAAATACATTACATGGCCATACTCTTTTATCACAATCAAATGCCAGAAATTTTTGGATATAGTTGCGTGGGAGTGAGGCTGTCTGGATGACAATAACTGACCCTCTTGTCATTTGATCAGTATAAATAGTCACTATTTGGCTTTGCAGAATTAGTGTAGATTTGTATGAGATAAAATACTTAACAGAACATCAGATATGTACAGACAAAGTAGGTATAGTTTTTCGGTTTGTCTGTGTAGGAAAATGACCCACTGTGTCTCTTGTTTACTCAATATTCTTTCTTTGCATGACTAATATAATTTGTGTGAAAGCAAATTTTTATTTGTGGCAATTGTTTGTATGTAGCAAATGTGAAATACATTACATGGTGATCCTCTTTTATCACATTCAGACACCTGAACTGTACACAGACGTGGCCATAACAAGTTGGTGAGGGTTGACAGATAAAAGTAATCAATCTTCTTGCTATTTGTTCAGTTTAAAGAGTTTTTTTTTTCAAAAAAAGACATAAAACATATCATAGAACATCCAGATCTTCAGACCTTATGGTGGCAAGACAACCTTCACACCCCAAGGGTATTTAACTGGATTTTGATACAAGCTTAGTAGTGGCCTCTGCCCTGAACTCCAACTAGTCTAAGTCTGTCCCTGCTCAGATGTGTGCACATAAGGTTGCTTTAGCTTGTGTGTGTGTGTGTGTGTGTGTGTGTGTGTGTGTGTGTGTGGGGGGGGGGGTAATGTCATTATTTCTGTAATTTTCCTCCCAACCACAGAAATGTGCACAGGTCACTATATCTAGTGTTGTACTGGGGAGACTATGATCATTACTTTGTTAACTTTCTTCTTAAGAATCAGGAGTGTGCTATAGCATGTCTGGCAGTAGCCCTAGGAGTAACAAATTGAATTTTTTTCTGTGATCATTATTATTTTTATTATTATTATTTGCTTTCCTCACAGTCAAATATCAGATGGCTATCTATATTTTGGTATAGGGTAAGGAAGCATACAATTTAAATATGCCTGGATGCAACAGGTTGAAATATGTAATGTTCTGTTATTTTTTTTTTTTAGGTTTGTCCCAGTCTTACATCACAGGTGTACAAAGACAGAGAGTGTCTTTTAGGATGGGGCAAGGAGGCATGCTGCATATATGCATGTCAGCAGCAATTGAAATATATGATTGTGGCCATTTGTGCTTTAATTTTTTATCCCAATATAACACCAGAGGGGAATGGACAGATAATTACTTTTTTTAGGGGGGTAGGGAGACAGGTACTTTTCCCAGACATGATTTATTTATTCTCCCAAGTATTTATTTTCTCAGTTTATTACTGTTATTGTGTCAGCTTTGAGCATTAAGCCTTAAATATAATGTATTTCTTCCTTGAAATGTCAGTCTGAATTTCTTTCCTATATCATTTTTTGTTAGGATATCATGGAATGAAAAGGCTGGAAAGGTGCTCTAAAATTCAATTCAGAGCAACTATAACCCCTTAGCTTCTGTGAGCCTAGTGGCTACCAGACGTCCAGCTTAATACAGTTATTTCTACCTCAAGTCTTCTTAGGTTCATCCTTTCATAGGTGTGTACTAGGCTAATGGCCCTGGAGCCTTTACAAGCCTAGCCCATAGAAGTGCCCTGGTATTGTGCCACCCAATGTTAGTTCCCAGTGCCTCTATCAAGTAGAGCCACTGGAGTGATCCCCGGGGTGAACTATCTATTACCCATCCACTCATCAAAATTTCTCTTGAAGAGGGACAGCAAGGTGCTCAGCTTGATGTGTTTGGGAAGTCTATTCCAATGCATGGGCAGTCTCTGGGTGAGGAACCTGTCCCTCCAGCATGTTCTGTTGATTGTGGTAATGAGGTTGAGGTCTCTGGAGGGTGTGGTGTGGAGAGGAATTGGGATTTCTTTAGATGCAGTATTTCTAACAGAGCTGGGTCAAACATGGCTTTGTAAGTGAAGCAGAGATCGCCTCTAAGTAGGCGATATGAGATAGAGAATAGCTGAAGTCTTTTGAATCTGTCCATGTAGGACATGTGTTTAATGACTAGGATCCTCTTTTCTGAGGTACTTCTGTGTCCTCTCCAGCTGTTGCAGATGTCTAGTGAGGTACACGCCAAATGGGGCATTATACTCAATGATTGGTCTAATGACAGAAGAGTAGAGAGAGATGATAACCTCTTTCTTCCTGGATGCAAAAGCCTTGGTAATGAGATGTGCCACATAGAAGGTCTTTTTGAGCACAGTGGCAATGTGGTGGTTGAAGGAGAGTTTGCTGTCAACCTGCATCCCCAGATCTCTTATAATGCCTTCAGTGTTCAGTGGGCTCACATCGATGTGGTAATTAGTGGGAACTGAGTTTTTACCAAATGGGATGATGACGCATTTTTTGGTGTTAAGCTTAAGACCATGGTTTTGACACTAGTCATTGGTCTCAGTGAGGCTTTTCTGCAGGATGTCTGCATCACTTGGGGAGTTAATAATGGCTGCCAGCTTGCAGTCGTCTGCAAACTTGGTCAGCCAAAGTCCCTTTGCGTTGGCCTGGACTTCTGAGAAGTAGATGTCGAATAGGAGAGGACTCAGGACTGATCCCTGTGGGACTCCACTCATGACTGGTCAGCAGTCTGACTTGGAGTCCGCTACTTTCACACTATGTGTTCTATCTGTGAGCCAATTTGCAATCCACCTAGTGATATAGGGGTTGATGCCTAGTTTGGTGAGTTTATCAATAATTCCCAAGTGAGGAATGGTATTGAAGGCCTTGGCCAGATTGAGGTAGGCTGTATGCACTGCCTTACCTTCATCAACAGCCCTGGTGAGTGACTCAAAGAAGTCAACCAGGTTGAGCAGGCATGATCTCCCTTTCACAAAGCCAAATTGTGTGGAGTCTAGAGTTTGGATATTTCCTATATCTTTGTTAATCAGGTCCATGATGATGTGTTCCATAGCTTTAGATATCAGACTCATCAGGCTAATGGGGCGATAATTCCCAGGGCCTGTAGTTGCTCCCCCTTTATGGAGAGGGATGACTGTAGCAGTGCGCCATTCGGTAGGGACAAAGCCTGAGGTGAGGCTGTGACTGAACAGGCCACATGGATGTGGTGCCAGTTTGCTTTGCAGTTCATGTAGAACACAGCCAAGGATATTAACCAGTCCCATGGAAGCTGTATTCTTGGCCTTGGACAATGCAGCTTTAACCTGTGCTGCAGTAATGTTGGGTGCCTGGCATTCTTCCGGTAATTGATAAGATGTGTTGAAAGGATGCAGGGAAAAAAAACATGAAAGACTAAGATTGAATTTATTTCCATAAACATGATTTTTATTAAAAAAAATGTTTGAAGTCTAAAATGCCACAGAGCATCTAGAACCAGTATGGGACCCCAGATTAATATAGTTATTTCCTCCACAGTTATTATTACACTGCAATCTTGGTCAGTTAGGGTGAGTTGAATGGATGCATGAAAAAGCAAAGTTGAATAGTCAGACTAAATTTCTTTCCTCATTCATGAGTTTTGTTCATGCCATCATTGGATAAACAGGTTGTTTAAAAAACTCTAAAATGTGAATTACAGCATCTAGAACCCCTATGGTGTAATTCAGTTATTTCCTCCACAGTTAATTGAGTGCAGTCTTCCCTAGTTAGTGTGTCCTGAATAAATGAATGAATGAATGAATGAATGAACACAGGAAACAATCTGAAGAATAAGACAAACTGTGAGAGAAGGAAGGAAGAAAGGTGTAATCTGGGTAGTATGATGGGCCAGGATGGGGAGGGGGCAGTTGGGAGGAATCATATGATGTATGTGCAGGACAGAAGTGGAAAGTTGGGGGGGAGGCACCTTCATCTCGGGTATATGTTCACTTATGGCCAGAAATGGACAGAGAGCTGCTTGATATTCTGCTGGCTGCAAGCATTTACTTTTCTTTGAATAACATTGGCTTCCTCTGCTTGTTTTGCTATGCAATTAAATTGTTTTTACTGGCCACTCTGGTTTCAACAGCTTTTGAGTAAGTTGATTAGTCTTGCTACCAGCACATGGATAATTACTGCCTTTTTTATGGCACTGGAGTGGGCTAATATTTGTCTTGTTGTGTCAGACACCCTTATAGGTATAATTAGCTACCTGCAGTGCTCAGTTTCCTTGTGTCATTTTTAAGACTTGAGCTTCATAAAGCAGAGAGTTTCTTTCCATGACTAGCATCTTTCAGTATTTGGATGTGTAATCTCCATGCAGTAACTGAAGTGAGGATATTGCTATACTTCATTCTTTTGTTTTACAAAAAGTGTGTTTAATGCATTAGTCATTATTCAGGGCTATACACAATCAAGACCTGTCATGGACAGTTAATTATTTTAACAAACTAGCTGAATGGATGGTATACCTAGGTTTCGCTAACGATGCAACTTCTTTGAGCTACCAACACTTGTCCTCATTAATCCCCTTTAGTCCAGTGACGTCAGTCTCAAAAATTAAATTACAAAGAAAAAAAGTGAAAACAAGAAAAAAAACAAACAAAAAAAAACATCCGCACTCATTGGACAATCTAGTTTAGTCAGGGTGGGGGAGCTGATAAGCACCACCAAACGAGCACACATTAGTTAGCAGTACTGTTAATTTAGTAATGGGATTTTTAGAACCATCCAGTCCTCCAGTTCTTTTGTTCTCAGCCTTAGGCAGTTGTTACATAAGGTCAGATACTAGTTAGGTTGTTAGATGCAAACTCTTAGCCACCTTGGAATGCATGTATGTGCAAACAGTTAATGATTATTCAGTGTCCTGTATACATGCAATTCAATTTACATATGTCCTATTCTCATCTTGCAGTATTCCAAACTCTTGGATTATCCTCTGCTTGCTACCCGAATGTCTAGCCAGTATACAAAAGCTTGTACTCACTTCTAGGTATGTGGGACATCTGATGTTGGCCTAGGGAGTATGGGCCATAAAAGTGACATTTGCATGTACCTTTCCTCAAAACTTTTCTGCTACCAGTCGAATGTCATCACTTTGTGCCTTCTTCTCTCTCAGATCTTCAAGCTTCTAAGATAAGTACACTTTTGGGGCTGTTTCTGGTTCCTTTTTGTCACTGCATGTCTGTTTAAGTTACATGTCATCCAGGAAGGAAACGTGCAGGTGTGGTCATCAGATCCCCATAAGGATGCCCACGAACTCTGCCTTTTATGACTAGGGCCTACCCACGACCATCTTACTTGGGTGATCTGTCTGGCCTTCATCCCTAAAACACTCCCCAGTCATCTGCACACTTTGAACATTTACTTAGAGAATCAGCATCTTAAACACTTAGCGTTAGGGATGGAAGGGTTGCCCAGTCAGTCCATAGAACAACCTAAAAAGAAGGCCAAGGTTTCCAGACCTGAACTTGCTGCTGCCCCTCCTCCACCTGATGTTCCATCTGTGGCCAACATTTACCTGGAGGAACATTCAGAGTCTCCCATTACAGGTATAGCGGGTACCCCTCAGGAGGCCGCAGAACCTAGGGCAGCAGGCACATCTGGGGAGGGCTTGCAGACATCGCTTGCTGACAATGAGGGGGAACCCCAGCTTCTTATGGCTGGCCAGACAGGCCCTTCCACTGGTTCCATAGCTTCCCAGCAAACAGAATCTAGGCCTCTCTCTGAGACTAGGCCTTTTCTAGGGCCTATGGCTTTTAGGCCTTCACTTAAAAGGAAACACAAATCAAAACATCTCTCCCCTCCTGCTGAAAGCCAACCTGATTGGCAGGCTTTTTCACAGAGCCCATTTAATGCCTTTATGGACCTAAGGCCTGACATGCCTGTTTCTACAGAGGCTGGTCCTCCTCCTATCAGTCCCAGGTCTCAGGCTGAGGAAATTATCCAACCTGAAGCTGAAGACTCCTCAGACTCCTCTTCAGAGAATTCTCTCTCCTATGTCTCTCAGATGCCATCTCCTCTTGGGTATGCTTCCCCAGAGGTCGAATCTGCTGAGGCTGAATCCCCAGGAGAGAACCTCACCTTTGGGGAGACAGTTTCTAAAATGAAAGAACATTTTCAGTGGGACTCTTCTGAAATGTCAGAGGTCCAAACAGATACTATGAGATTATGCACAATGAAAGCCCTGCTCCTTCTGCAATTCCTCCAGTGCTACTGGCTTTCTTGGATGATTTGAATGCTGCCTCTCTTAATTCTGATTCACAACCACCTGCCCCTAGCAGGCCTGACAGGTTTTACAAAGTCCCTGAAGGGGCAAAATTTTTGATAAAATTCCCTGTTGCTGACCCTGCCACTGTCTCAGTGTCAGCAGACAAGCCATCCAAACTACTTCCCTCTACCTCTGTCCTTCCCACGGACAAGGACAGTAAGGCCATAGAGTGCCTTGGTAAGACGGTACTTCTGCTACCCTGGCCTTTAGGGCAGTAATTACCAGATGCATATGTCCAAATATGCCTTGGCTCTTTTGACCCAGGCCACCAAGCTTTTAGCTGACCTTCCTGACTCATCTTCTATGGCTCACATCTCCAGTCTCATTTTCCTGTCTTCTCAAGTTATTAGACATTCAATTAGATGCAGCTATGATGCTGCAAAAGCCTCTGCCAAGTCTGCAGCCTCAGCTGCAGTCCTTAGGAGATACTCATTGTTAAGGCTACAACCCTTACCCAGTGATATTAGGGCCAAGTTACTGGATGCATCATGCACCCCTGGATAACTCTGCCCTTTCTGGATCTAAAGTGTCTGAGCTATTTAAGGCCCTTCAGCAGAAAGGGAAGGAACTGCAGGATTTAAAACACTTTTCACCTCCCCTATACCCAAATTTCACAGGAACTACTCCTCAAAGACCCAGTTCATGAAGAAAAACTCTGCCCCAGCTTCCCATGCCAGGGCAAGAAAAAGCACTAGGAAACAGCAAACCCCTTCTAAGCCTGCTCAATCTCCTAACCAGAACCTCCCTTTCAGGACAGGGCTGGTAGCCTGTGACTACCTGCCTTCATTACCACCCCCTCTAAGGCTCTCTCACTGTCTTCCAGATTGGCAAAACATCACCTCAAACAGGTGGGTCCTTTCTATCATAGAAAAGGGTTACTTTATGACCTGGATCATTTTCCCTTCTCCCAGGGGGATTCCCCAGCCACCTAAAGAACAACTTCCCCTTTTCCCACCAGTCATAGGCAGCCTCCTTTCACAATGAACCATACAAACCAGTTCCTCTGGCAGAAAAAAGGAAAGGGATTCTATTCAAAAATCTTCCTAGTTACCAAGAAAGATGGACCTTGGAGACCGATCCTGGATCTCTCTCACCTCAGTCTTTTCTTAAAGGTGCCCTGGTTTCATATGCTTATTCTTCAACCCTTTTTCCTTTACTGATACCTCAGAGATTTCTAGCCACCTTGGACAGAAAGGATGCCTACCTCCCCATCCCTATAAAGTCCAACTAAAGTAAATAATTGCTCTTTGCTGTTGGTTCCTTACATTTTCAGTTCTCGGCCTTGCCCTTTGAACTCTCTATGGCTCCAAGGGTCTTCAACAAGTGTCTGACTCCAGTGGTTGCTTACTGCAGGGTCCAAGGGATTCAAATTTTTCCATATCTGGCTGACCTCTTGATTCAGGTAGAATGCTCCAGATCCCTACAGAACCAACTCCACCAAGCCATCTCAGTCCTGCAGGCACTGGGATTTAAGATAAACTTCCCCAAGTCCAACCTGAATCCTTCCCAGGACTAAGCTTTCCTAGACTGCAGGATAAGGACAGATGTCATGTGGGCATTTCTTCAACCCCAAAAAGTGGAAACCCTGGGGCAATATATGGCCTCCATTCTCAAAGCCACCACTTTCACAGCCAGACAATATCTCAGACTACTGGGTCATATGGCTTCCACTATACCCATGCTACCTCTGGCAAGACTCCACATGAGAAAACTGCAATGGTACTTGAAGTCCACATGGATCCAACACACACACACCCCTTGGACTTCGGCATCCCCTAACTTGCCTAAGGCAAGTCACACTCAACCCAGGACTTCCATTACAACCCTTGCCCCAATCCAAGAAATGTACACAGATGCCTCAGATCTGGGCTGTGGAGCTACTTGGGGCAGCCTGAAAGTACAGGGTACCTGATCACACACCCTCAGGTGGGAATGCATCAACATCAGGGAAATGAGAGCTATCCTATTTGCCCTGACAGCCTTCCTTCATTCCCTAAAACAAGGTCCCCTGAAATTGTTCACAGACAAAACTACAGTTCCATGGTATATGAACAAACAGGGTGGAACCAAATCTTATTTGCTTTACAGACTTGCTCTTCAAGCCTGGGACAAGGCAGCCCAACACAGAGTCTCTCTGCAGGCAGTTTATATCCCTTCAGCTCAGAACATTCAGGCAGACACCTTGAGCAGGTCCATGTCACAATCCCATGAATGGATGCTTCACAGGGAGGTGTTACTGGACATTGTCCACAGGTGGGGTACACCACAAATAGATATGTTTGCGTCCCCTCTGAACAGACAACTGCCACTGTTTTGCACCAGGCTATCCAGTCCTTTAGCAAGGTCAACGGGATGCCTTTTCAATCTCATTGAAGGGGATGTTTCTCTTTGCATTCCCCCCTTCCCATTACTTCAAAAAGTCCTGCTGAAGATCCAGCAGGACAAACCAAAAATCTTGCTGGTGACTCCCTTTTGGCTCACACCATTGGCTCCCCTCTTTCTGCATTTAGCCAGGGGCAATCATCACAAGTTATCTCACAGAGTGGACCTTCTCACACAGGGCAAGGGATCCTTAATCCATCCTCATCTGGAATCTCTGAATCTAACCCTCTGGGTGATAGAATTTTGATCCCTTCTAGACACCTTTACACTGAAGATGTACTTACAGTCCTGCAGGAGACCAGGGAACCTAATACTAGGAGATCTTACAGTAGAGAGTCGATTATCCAAACGTTAATTATCCAAAATGTCAATTATCTCAACGAGCTTTCTAAAGGTTTTGGGTAGGAAAAATCATAAAGTCTGAAGCATGTTTTTTGAGCTTGCAGCCAGGTCGTGTGTGAAAAATATTCTTTATTGTCCACTGAAATTGCTAAATGGTTGAAAAGTGTATTCCTGCATGCTGAAAAAAACAAGATAGATTTTAGAAGCTTTTTTATCCGGTTCAATTATATGTTTGATTATCTGAACAGTTTGACTATCCAAACTACCCTGGATCCCAATTAGTCCAGATAATCGACTCTCTACTATATTTGTCTAAATGGAAGAGGTTCTTCATGTGGCGTCTGCAAAGACAGCTAGACCCATTTCAAAGTGAGGTCTCCTTATTGCAAGCAGAGTTGGCATATTCCTCTGTTATAGCACACCTTGCTGCTATTTTGGCCTGCCTGCCTCTTGATCCCCCTCTAGCTTCCTGTCTCCCTCCAAAGTTTAGGGAGTACTAAACCTCAGGCCCCCCAGGAGGCTTGTTCCACCTCCATGGGATCTGAATTATGTTTTAAAGAAACTCACTGTTGCCTCGTTTTGAACCAGCTGCTAAGGCATCCATCTCTGAAACATTATACCTGGAAAACTGTACTTCTCATGGCCCTGACATCAGCCAGAAGAGTGCCAGAGCTCCAGGCCCTCATGGCAACTCCTCCATCCCTCTTCTTCCAGAAAGATAGAGTAACCCTTAGGACCAACCCCTCCTTTATGCCCAAGGTGGTCAACGAGCTCTCCTTAAATGAGGGTATCCACCTGCCTGCCTTTTTTCCTCACCCCCAAAATGACAATAAGAGACTCTTACATTCCCTTGATGTTCACAGACAACTGAGATTTTACTTTGACAAGACTAAGACCATTAGGAAATCGCAACTATTTGTCTCCTTTCATCCCAGAGCCCTGGGAAAGGCGGTGACAAAACAGATAATTTCTGCTTGTATTTCCAAGGCTATTTCCTTTTGCAACACATTCCATGGGAAACAACTCAAGTCAAAAATTAAGGCCAACTCCACCAAAGCCATGGCTTCTTTGGGGGCCTTCTTCAAAGGACTGGACACTGCATCCCATAGCCGGCCTTAGGCATAAGACAACTATGTGGCTGCCTAGGGTGCCGCTGTAACAGGAGCACTTTTCCAGTATTTATCTATTGTAGATAGACTGGGATGGGGGCAAGAGGTGGTGTGGTGGGGGGAACCATGAAGCCCTTTTGCCTAGGGCACCAGTTGACCTAAGGCCGCTCCTGCTGTATCCATTCTGGTGGCAGCTACATGGACATCTGTCCATACCTTCACCAAACACTACAGGTTGGATCACATCTCCAGATCAAGAGCGGGGATTGTTAGGGCAATCCTTCATGGCTTTGGGGAGAACAGTTCCATACCACCACCCCCTTCTTCCTTGTAAGCTTTGGGACTCACCCAATAGTTTAAATACTGCAACATGAGAATAGAAGGACATAAAACAGTTGTGTAAAATCTAACAATAACCATACATGTCCTTCTCTTCCATGTTGCAGTAGTATTCTTTCCCTTTCTCCTTACCCACTTCTTTCCATCTAAACTGCTCCTTCTTGGAAGGCACAGGACTTATACAGCTATCCTGGGACTGGAGTCTGACTGAGGTATTAAGTTCTGAGGAATGGTACGTGCAGACATCACATTTATGGCCCACACTCCCTATGCCAACATCAGATGTCCCTCATACCTAACAATGACTACAAGCTTTTGTATACTGGCTGGACATTCAGGTAGCAAGCTGAGGATAACCCAAGAGTTTGCAACATGGACAAGAAGGACATCTATGTTTATGATAAAATTTTACACAACTATTCTATCTTTCTAGTGTTTTAAAATCAGCTATGTCCTATGTTACTAATGATTATTTGCAAGATGTCATTTTTTTCTGGGCTATAATAAACACACACACAAAAAAATAGATGGCAGTAGCACCTTCCATGTTGTAAGTGTAGTCAGTCCTCCTCAAGGCTATATCCAAACTGTCCCCTCGAATAATATAAAGGGGATGATCAAAACTACTTCTAGTTGAGCTCTTACTCCAGTGCATTTCATCTGATGGGTTATAATAAACCAAATGCGTAGAAATAGCAGAGAAACACACCTGGATACATTACCCATTTAAGGATATCCTTCATGGTGAGGCATATTGGGTTATCTGTGCCATACATCTTAGTGCAAGAAATATGGACAAAGCCTGACAAAATGAGGGGACAAATGCCCCAAAATAGGGCCATATTTTAAATATTGCTCTTATGAACGTAGAAAGTTGCCAGAGTAACAAGGTTTGTTTTAACATACATTTTCTGGAGGATTTATTATTTATTTATTAACCAGGAAAGTCCACTGTGTCAGAATAACCCATTTGCAGTGGAGGACAAGGGAGAAAAGATCCAGTAACAAATTAAAATTCCTACAGCAAACAACTAAACAAAATTATTATACAACAGGATAAGATTTACAATAGTAAGAAACAGTACAAGTATAAATTGCATATCTTAGTGACAGAAATATACAAAGTACAATGTCAGTATGCAGTCAAAATAAAAAGTAGAATTCATAAAGTATATAAATGGATAACGTGTTGTGAACATTCAGTGTAAACAATCATAATTCAAAGTATATGTACAATATGAAGGAAATAATATTTTGTCTTGTGGAAGCTTCTTAAGGAAGAAATATTGATTAATATACTTTGTTTAAAAGAAAGTCAAAGAAGTACACTTGGCTTACTAGTATTTCAGTAGATCTAGAAAAGGGGTATTCTAGTCCGTTAACTCACTTTGTTTGTGTCTTTTGGCTTTTCCCAGTTAGGGGTCGCCACAGCGGAACTCCGGTACGCTAATGAATGGTAGTTGATTTTTACATGCCGAGTTACCAGCCCTGACACACAACCTTCAATGAAGGTACACCCATTCACTCATGTCTCCACACAGAAGACACTCTAGCTGAGAGTTGAACGGGACAGTGTCTTACTGTGAGGCGACAACGCTACCACAGCACCACCACTGCGGATCACTAATGTTGGTTTATGGTGATCTGAAGTTCTGAACACAAGGCAGATGTGATTATTAAGAAAGTGATTTTTTATGGTGACTTTGAAGGTTTTCATAGACTGAATTTGTGTTATAGAGGGGGGGTAGGGCATTCCATAGCTTTGCTATGGATTAAGAGTAAAAGCTTTGTCCACCTCTCTTATTGGGTTTGTATATGGCAAGAAGCTGTTTCTTAGGAGACTGAAGATTTTGGGTTGGGATGCAGGATTGCAAAATAGAATGGAGTGATGGGTAGTTATATTGATTGTATATTAGCTTATGAGCAGGAATTAGCTGAGTGCATTGGAGGTAATGTGGGAATTCCAACCATTGTAATTATTTATGGCATGACAGTGGTGAGTGCAGTTTTGCAGTCAAGAAACAAATTTGACAATTTTATAATAGCATGATTGTAGTTTATTGCTTAAGGATGCGTGAAGGTTGGTAAAGATGCGAGAACCATAGAGAAGTGAGGGAAGTAGGAGGGAATTTGCCAATTTTATTTTTGTGAGCTTATCCACGTACAGTTTATGTCTATATAACTTACCGAATTTTGAGTGTGTTTGATTGTGTTAAGAATGTGTTGTTCAAATGATGATCTATAGTAATGCCCAGAAATTTAGCTGTTTTCACTACTTCAATTTCCATGTTATTTAGGGAGTAGATTTTGAAGTCTTTTGGGGTGGTTTGGATGAAAATATTAGTAGTATGGATTTTTGGGGATTTCATAGTAGTTGAACTTTGTTTAGCCATGTTTCTATGTTTGAGAAGGTGTTTTGTGTTATTTTGAGGAGATCTGGGAAGTTTCTGGCCGAGGATATAATGGTAGAATCATCAGCGTACTGGATGAGAGAACTATGTAGGGAGACCGTATGGAGATTATTTATAAATACATTAAAAAGTAATGGTCCAAGAATAGAGCCCTGAGGGACACCTACTTTATTAACCAGATAACCAGATTGATTGTTTTGCCATCTGATAAATTGATGTCTATCTTTCAGGTTGCTAGTAAACCAGGTATTGGTATGTTCAGTACATCCTAATGTTTCTAATTTGAAGTCTAAATCTCAAATGTATGCCATTATTTAGTGAGTTCAGTCTTCAGATCATCCCAGTGATTTGTCAGAAAACCACAAATTTTATGAGGAACAGACCAAAAATATGAACCAAAAATCTGGACAGTTGAGTGGTGTGCATTAACTTCTTCATTTAACCTGCCCGAGTATCAGTTTCCCTGTTCAGCTGTCTGTGTATTTTATTTTTAATTATTTTTCTTTTATTCTTGATAAGTCCTTCAATAATCCTCAACCATTTTCTTATTACATATCACCAACTTCTTTGTAGCAAATTAGCTCCTGTCCACTGTTATCTTTATAAACTTCACTATACACATTGTAAACATGAGTATAAGCACGCATTTCCTTTTGTAACAGTGTTCACTTCCTTCTTCCATCAATATTTACACCACAGATAAGCCATCGAGTTAGCTGTTGGCAAGCCTAAAGGAACTGCATGCACCGCATTAATAAAGAGTTATAATTTCTCACAAGAGCTAACTGCTAACATGTCTCACCTGCAGGTGCTTTACGTCAATAAAAACATCTTTGTCACCTTCCACCTGAAAAGGTCCAGTAGAATACAGAACATGGCACTACCATCAGAACTGCTAAATTAAAGAGGTAGTAATGCACAGAAATTGTGGGCAAGCAGAGCATGGGAGATAGCATACCCATTTAGTATCCTAATAAATAGATTTCTTTCTGAATCTCTAGTGCCATCTTTATGGAAATTATCACACGTTACTCCCATCCACAAAGGAGGGAACCCCACTGAGCTACCCAGTTTCCATCCCATATCCATCTTATCAGCTATGTCCAAAGTTCTTGAAACATGTGCCCACCAACAGCTAATGCAATGCCTCTTAAAACATAGTCTATTAACTCAAACTCAACATGGATTCCGACCTGAACATAGTGCATCCACAGCTTTACTATCCTTTACAGATACTGTGAATAGGGCCAGAGATACAGGATACTATGTATCCACAGTATTCCTTGACCTCTCTAAAGCCTTTGAAATGGTTTCTCACCCCTTACTCCTCAACACACTACCTAACCTAGGCTTCTCCCATACCACAGTACTGTGGTTCCAAAGTTTCCTCAAAGATTGGAAATAAGCTGTTAAATGGTCACTCAAACTGTCACCCTTTCTCCATAACCCTACAGGAGTCCCTCAAGGTTCCATCCTTAGCCCGCTACTGTTTAATATATTCACAAATAACTTATATACTTCCTCTCCACCTGGAGACCTTATTCAACATGGAGATGATTCTACAATCATCTGTACCTCTCTCACACTCCCTGAAGTGCTTTCCAACACTCAACATTCTTTTCACTGTTGTTGAATCCTAACTCACAAATGCTCAACTCTTTCTTAATCCCAAGAAAACTAAATTAATACTCTTTCACCCTAAAAACAGCTCCCATATCGCTGATCAATTTAAAATCTACTCAGCTGATAACTCTGTCATTGAAATAGTACAGGAAACAAAACTACTGGGCGTTATTATTGACAATCAACTTACCTCCAACCCCCATTTTTGCCAAAACATAAAGAAAACTCATCAGAAACTCAGGCTCTTATACAGAAATAAACACTTCCTAACTCCTGCTACCAAAGCACCCTGGCTAAAACTTTCTTTCTTCCAACCCTTCTCTATGATGCCACTATTCTAACCAATCTACAAACCTTTACTATGTCTAAAATTGAACAATGTTATAATAAAGTAGCTAAGTTTGCAACAAAATCAAATTATCTCACACATCACTGTAAATCTCTACATGAACTAAATAAACTGGCTTGAACTCCCCACTCAACTATCTACCCTGCACAACTTAGTTTTCAAGTCCATTACCTGCCCAGCACTAGACAAACTAGTCAAACCCTATATACCAAACAGATCTCTACAATCAGATGACAAAAACCTGCTAGCAAGCACTAAACCTTCAAAAAAGACCAGGACATAGACTGTACTCATATTCTGTCTCCAAACTATGGAATTCACTACCACTAGCTACCAGATCAATCCCATAACTAACAAGTTTCAAAGCCACTTTAAAAGACTATCTCAATAACAATGTCCCTGACTTTCAGGCTCAATTTTATTTTTTTGCTCTGTCCCTCCCAATATTCCCTTAAACTGGCAATTTGAGGGTGGAAAGGTGGTGGACTGTACTTAATAAATAATAACAAATGTCATAGCTACAGAATCCTTTTACTTGCAAAAGTGCATGATAATTTTCATTATCTTATTCTGACAACTTTTCAAGTTAGTAGTACTAATGTTTTCAAAAAGTGTCCATGATGCTCGGCATTTGTACCTGATTCTGGAGGCAAAAGGTGTTGTATTAGTGAATCTTTAGAATTGGCTGGGCTGATGGAATGGAAGCAGATGGTGAGACACTCCGAGTCTCTGTTCGAGACGTAGTTGGCTGATGCTCAACACTCCCAGGATGGTACTGCACATGAGTGGGCTAGACTACAAATTGAGCTGGGGAAGATAAAGGCAGACCACAATGAGCTGCTCCATAAGTTAGTTAACAGACTACAGGGTGTCAAGGGGTTCTTGGTAGTTCCTCCTTATTGTAACATCCTATTTTACATGGTACAGCAAACAGATAGAAAGTCGAGTCCAAGCTATGCCAATATAAAATAATTTAATATTTAAATTATTAAATTATTTTTTATTGGCATAGCTTGGACTCAACTTTCTATCTGTTTGCTGCTCCTGTATTTTTGAGAAGACAAGTCCTTAAGGGAAAGAAAGGAACTTTTGGTTTATTTCCTATTTTACATGGTTAGTTAGGACATTTCACTTGTCTTTCAGCTGTTCCGTTATTTACTTGGAAATTGACTACTTGGACTGGTGTCCTGCCCCTTCCTGCCATGACCCGTGCAGGTCAAGTAGAAAAAAGCTGTTAGGATCAAAACAGTGTCTGACCATACATGGGATGTTGGCGTAATGGTTAAGGTGTTTACTTTACAAATACAAGGTGCAGGGTTTGATTCTCACATGCGGTAATTGGCTAGGCTGAAAATGGCCCACAAGGGCAGTTAGCCTAGTAATAATTTATTAATCAATCTCTCAGAGAAGAAATCAGGACAAAGCCAAAAATAATGATGGGACAATGGCCCAAAAATAGGGTTAGAATTGCTACTGTAAACTCAGATAGTTGCTAGAATAACAGGTTTTATATCATTATATATTTTCTGAGGGATATGAAGTCTGAAATTTAAATGGCTACCATTATGTATTATTATTTTTATGACTTTAATCTTCATGTTGGTATCCCACAATTTTATTGGAGTAGGTGGGGTTACATAATTATGGATGCAAATTTTTATGTTAATCAGCATCCCAATTTTTGGCCAGTTATACCTACTTTTCCTGGGCCTTTGTCCAAATTTTTGATGTTTCCAGGTTGACAGGTATATAAGTGAGTCATCAAAAAAGAGGTTGATCTTGTTCCCTATTCCCTCAGATGTATCTGAGACAAGCACACAGAAGACTACTAAACTCACAACTGACCATTTGGAACTTCCCTAATAAAAAAAAAAGTATATACATATTTAGAAAGCTTGTAAGGAAACAATTACTCTGTTATTTGTGTTTTACTTGGATTGCTTGTCTGTGTACTTAATAAAGGATTTTCAACTGGAAACAGACTGCCTACCCTACTTGGATTACTTTTGATTACTTAGCAATTCTGCACAATATTTCAAATTATATATTTTTTTATTATTTTTTTTACTTAAGACAAGTTTAAGTTCACTACTTCTATAGCTATTATCTGATCTGATTAATATACAGTGATTAACTAGAGATATATGGATTAAAAATCTACCACACAGAGAAGTTTTTTACACTGTTTTGTAACTTCCCTAATTCCTAACATGGTCACTCTCACCATAACCCTTTGTGTTCTACCATTTAACCATGCAACTATCCAATTATTGGTCCTACACCAACCACCTCCAGGTTTCCTATTGGCCTTCCATGTGAGACTAGCTCAAAGGCCTTGATGCCATACAGAGAGACTTCACCTGTTTACCATATATTTTTTTCTGGCCATGATATTGTGTTGGTTGCCAGCTTAGAGATTGCTGTTGTCTAGAAATGCAGCAGACCTTTCCTTTGGATTTTCTCAACGACTTTCTTTGCTACTGTTGTTCAGCTAACAGGCCTGAAGTTGCCCAGATGTGTTCTGTTAATCCCCATACAAGGCTGTCACAACTGTTGTCCTACAGTCTTTTGACACTTCTATGTTATCCAACGATCTGTTGAAAATCTCCACTGGCAGCCCACCAACACACTGACCAGATTTCTGAGAACTCTGGGAGGTAGTCCATTTGGTCCTTCTGCTTCATACCCACTAAGAATATATAGCTCCATCTGAACATCTTGCCTATCTAGTCTGTTGTTAGTTTATTATTCTCACAGTTCTACCTTGCCTCCCTCCAGCATGGCACCTCCATCCTTCCTTTTGTGTCTAAAGACCAAAGTTGCGTACTCATTCGCTGCTTCTGTTTTTACAAGTCATTTGTGATCTCACCCCCATCTTTGTTAAGCCTTTTTTGATACCTTCTGTTAACTCCCTTTTAACTTTAGCCTTTCTTTTCTTTTTGTTGACCTCCTTGTACAGGGCCTCCTCCACTTTCCAACCCTCTTCTTTTCACCTCTTTATAGGTTTGTAGGTGTATACAAGGGTAACAGCTACTGGGGCCTTTATAATCCTAGCCATGCAACCTAAATGTATCCCATAAGTTATTTTACCTTAGACATTATTTTATGGGGTGTATGCTAGTTAAGACATGATTTAATGGCTGCCTCTGTCCATCAGAGGCATAGGTGTCAGACCAAGGGAGAATTTCTGATTTCTAATCCACTGGTCATGGTTGCACTTGAATAGGGTTGGAGAAGGGCTCTGCTTCACATGGATGGGTAGTCTATTCCAGAGAATAGGGATTTTCTGAGATACATACCTGTCCCTCCAATATGTCCTATTTAAGTCACAAGCAAAGATTAAATCCTTAGACCTAGCACTTTTAGTGCTATTCATTTCACAGATATAAATTTGCTTTCAGCAGTCTGTAGGAAACAGAGTATAGAGATAGGGCTTTGAGGTGCTCTGCATAGGGCATTGTCTTTATGCTTTGTATTCTTTTTGTAATGAACTTCTGTGGACATTTCAGTTATTGCATGTGCTTGGTCTGGTACATACTGAAGGGGACGCCATATTAAATGATCAGTCTGATGAGGGCTGAGTACAGTGGTCCAATTATTTCACTGGACCTAGATGCCATGGCCTTAAGTTCAGTGACAGAATGATTTTCTTACTACCTTAAACACTTGTTGGTCAAAAGCCAAGTTACTATCTACATGAATCCCCAAATCCCTGACTACTTTTAAAGGTGTTTTATCAATGAGATTGTTTTCTTGGGAGGCCAGCTTCACAAATGGTACTATTATGCATTTCTTGGCATTGAGTTTTAAGCTATGGCTTTGGCACCAGTCATTTGTCTGTGTTAGACCTTCCTGTAAGATTTTAGTATCTTAGTAGGTTTCTACAATTGCTTCTATTTTGCAATCATATGCAAACTTGGTAAACAAAAGGCCCTTGACATTGGCCTTGACTTCCGAAAATGAGATGCCAAAGAGGTGTAGATGCAGCAGAAAATCCTGGTGGGACTCCACTGGTGATCAAGTTCTATGTGGAGGTGGTCTCTCTAATCCTAACTTACAGAGTCCTGTTTGTGAGCCAGCTGGATATTCAATGAGCTGCATAGGGGTCTATGCCTACTTCAGTGAGTTTGTTTACAATGCCCAAGTGGGGTATTGTATCAAATGCCTTAGCTAGGTCAAGGCAGGCAGTATGCACCATTTTGCCCTCATCCATTTCCTTGGTGACCTTCTCAAAGAAGTCCACCAGGTTCAGTAGGCATGATCTGCCTTTGATGATACTAAACTGGATTGGATTAATTGTCTGAAGGTTTCCTATGTCATTGTTAATCATTTCCATGATAATTCTTTCCATGGCTTTGCATATGTAAGCAGTCAAACTAATGGGACTATAGTTTGGGATCCACTGATGGTTCAGCCTTGTGCAGAGGGATATCATTTGCAGTCCTCCATTCCTGTGGCATGAAGCCACTGAGGAGGCCATGGTTGAATAGTGACTCCTGTGACCCTGCTAAGTCATATTTCAGGCTATTGTAGGACACATGAAAAAAACAATTGCAGTGGTTGTAAAATAGTTTACTAGCACCAAACAGAGATCTGGTACCTCGGCCTTTTGCCTTCAAGGATACAAAATCAAATGCACATACACAATAAATACACCAGGTGAACCCGTCACTCATTAAACAATCAATTATTATCAATTAAGTCTTAAAGAGCACAATACAAAGCTGCATCACATTGACTGGTGTGGTTTCACTAAAGTTATTGCCAAAAAACTATTTATCAATTTTTTAAAATACAAATAATATTATTAAAATGCAATGAAACATTAATGTAAATGTTATACTACATTAACCATTGTGAAATAAACCTTATATAACCCTTCAGACCAAATTATTAAACATTTTATATTAAATTGACTTCCAAATTCAGTCCCCTAGGAACAATGTACCAACATTTAAAATCATCTTACTTTCTAAAGAGTTCAATTTCTGGTTTAAATCACCTCCTCTAAATGACACTGGACTGGACAAAATGCTGAAGAAAAAAGAAGTATCATCCCCTCCATGAGTGTTGCAGAATGTTCACCAACTGGACTTCTAAAATTCCTATTGCGAATGTCTCCCAGGTATTCCAACACCCTCACTTTTACTGCCCTCCTAGTCCGTCCAGTATACCACTTTGTGGTCTTGCACCCGCACCCCACTATATATACAACCCCACATGACTTGCATGTAAATCTCCCCTTGCACTCAAACTTTCATCCATTAATAATAGTGCCAGAAATATTTCTGATTCTTCTACAAACTTTACAGTTACCACACGCATACAAACCCACCAACCTCTTGTCTATACTGTACAACTGTATGTTTAATAGCTCCTTAAGATTTAGATGCCTACTATATGAGAATTTGACTATACCAGGAAATAAATGTCCCACTACTTTGTCTAGGCCAGGATTCCTGAATCAAATTCCTCATAATAGTAGAAAAGGGTGAAAATGTGGACACAAAATACAAATCATTCCCAGGAAATGTGGGCTTAAGATTTATTACACCTTGCACCCCTTTCCTTTCTCAACTTTCCTAACTTCATTTGTAAGATTGTATCTCATCGTCCTGTCCATAATTATATCCCCTTTTCAATAGTCTATTCTTACTTTCCAGAAAAAATTCTTCTCTACGTTTCTCCTCTGATGCATTGCGTGCTATACGCTTAAATTCCCCAAGAGGTGGTGAATCTAACAAGTGGGGTGGTGCATACATCCAGCATACAAAAAAATTGTTTACTGCAGTGGGCTTCCTGTATGGTCTCTGTTGTATTTTCAGTGTTTGATCCACATAAAATTCTACATCTAAAAATTGTATAGTAGAATTGCCCATGTTCATACAAAATTTCAAACCATGCCCAAACTGATTAAACTTAGAGGGATGCCCCTTACAAATAAAAAACAAGTCATCTATATATCTCACAGTTATTCATTTACAATACTAAGTTTTGCAGAGAAAACATAGTGTTATACAGGTGATATATAGTCTCCCATGGGTATGGTATTTGGTTGAATGGTGAACGTCTCCAATAGGTCTAAGTATGAGCTCTGGGTTTCATGGGACATAGAGGGTGACCCATAGCTTGCTAAGATATGGTATGGGAGTTTGCCTCTAGTAATCTGAATATGCAGGGATTCCAGTGTGTCTTCCTGTTTAACCAACCTAGAGGTATGTTTGTTATTAATATAGATCAAGACACCTCCATCCTTTGTCCCTTCCTGTGTAGTTGATGGTCTAAATATGTACAAGAGACTGAAGCCTTGCACTGTTGGGGTGCCATCTGAAACACTGTACATGTATGTCTTTCACATACTGCATTTGTTTCTTTGAGGATTAAAAGATTGCCAGTGAAAATTAGACAATGTTTATATTGTCACAATATACCCACAGCACCAAGCTGGCTGTAGAGAAATTGTGAAAATGCGCATCTATGATGCCAGGTCCTTTATTGGTTATACTAGAAGGGTGCGATGCTTGAAGGTTTAATAGTGGCCTGACTAAGGGTGCTTTTGGGGTTATAGACTAGACTTGGCTATTTAATACTAAGTTTGAGGGGCAGTGCACCTCAACATGCAAACTAGCTGCCCCTTAAAATTAGTATTAAGGTGCAGTGCACCTCAAAATGCAAACTAGCTGCTCTATGCTACTCAACATGCAATGTAGTTCCTCTACTAACTGCTGTAACATGATGAGCAGTGGTGCAGAAATGTGTTAAATGAATACAGGCAGTTACAACACAGAAAACTGGTTTCTAATTCCTCTGGATAATAAAATAACTACACTTACAGCTTTCTTATGTATTTATAAACTCAGATAGACCAAGCCACCACCTATTGCCACTAAATGGAATATTCTAGTCCTCTTAATGTAAAAACTTAAAAAAAAGATTGCTTGAGAACGTAATGCTACCAGAAAAAAACTTAAACAAACTACCTGCATAAGTCAATGCCAAGTATTAGAGACTTTTAAAATGTTTAAAGTGCAAAAATCAACAAATGAAGCAACAATAAAGTATTAGCACCCTAACAGTTAAATGAAGTGCAAAACAATGATATAAATGTTATCTGGCGAGGATGGAGCAGGATTTTCTCAGGGTCCTCTCACAGTGTGGCACATGAACCTAGCCGATGTGATCTCTGGGAGAATAAGCATGATGCTATTTGTAGTAAGGGAGGCTTACTCAACAGCAATACTGATTTGCTGGGTGGGCACTTAGTGTTATGGCTCTATGGAAAACACTGGGTAGAAAAAGTACTGAAATAGTTTAACCCACAGACAATAGCAATTAAAGAGGGGAGGGAAGGACTTTAAAAGCCAGATTACCATAAGGGGGAAGCCAGAGAGACACAACCTTTTAATACCATAAGATGAAAAGTGTGTTTTTTTTTTGGGGGGGGGGTTCATGCTGCAAGAAGCATACTAGCTAGAGAGGGATCCAATAAATCAAGCCAATATTAGAGCTCTAGCCCTATAACTCTGAGCTATGGATTCACTTTATAATCTCAAAATACTGAAATCTTGAATTTCAGTATCTCGAGACTATAAAACTGAAAATGCAAAATACCGAAACCCCAAAAGTGCGAAATTCAAAATCGCGACTTTTAAATACACCCTCCACCACACAAACACACATACACCTTCCTCCCCACACTACAACAAACAAATGCAAACACAACAACACAAATACACAAACCTACCCTACATATAAGCAGGGAGGGGAAGCACCCTGCACCACCCATGTAGGAGCTGCGGCCCCACACCCCTGCTACTTATATTCACTAACTCCAAGGTCACACTAAAAATACAAAGACACTAAACCCACCACTGCACACTCTACATCCCCTCACAAACACACATCACATACATACAAATACCACCATTCTTACACACTTACATACCATAACCTACACCTACAACTTCCCAACACACTAACATACACTAAAATCCCTACCCAAAACCCTTAAAATATAAACACTTACCTGAATCTCCAGCTATCCATTAACACAGCGCTCCACCACAACCACTGATTCAACATTTCCGGATTCAGTTATGTGTACTTTCGCACAACTGGGCTGTCGATATTTTAGTCTCGAGATACTGAAATTTGAGATTTCAGTATTTCGAGATAGTGAAGTGCACCCCTGAGCTACAGATCAATCACCACATGTAAGTTAGAATTTTAGAAACTTTAGCATAATGTTTCAATGAGGACTGGGTCAGACACAAGGATCAAGGGAACAGCAGTAGCAAAATAAGCAGTAGGGCACTGAAATCCAACTTTAAGCAGATACATGATAAGCAAAATATAAGACTCTAGCAGCAAAACTGGAATATAAATGACTGTAAAAGCACCAATGGACCACCCTGGAGCAGTATTTACAATACTGCCACTACTGTAATCCCACCACAGTCTAAGGCTCAAGACTATGTAGAAATCTAACACTATTTGTGGAAAAATGCAGTAATAAATGACTAAATGAGGATCAAATCTGGCAGCAATTCACAATTCTACCACAACTTTGAATGAAACTACCAGCCAAAGGCCTCAGACAGGGTTCAAATGCAAACAGCTAGCTTTTACAAGTAATTCTACTTATGGGGATAGGAGTGCAGTATAATATATAAATGATGCCAAGATCTTGCAGTAATTCACAATCTCCCCACAAATGCAAATGAAGTTACAAGACTAGTGTCCAAGTACAAACTAAAAATGCAAACACCTTTTTTGGCTAAACCATGGAAAAAGGAGAAAAGTGCAAGAAAGGATTACCACACAGATCGCTATAAGTGCAACTAAAATTGTTTAAGCAGAACTGAAATAAAATAAACAGATAAATAAAACAAATGCTGCACAGCACTATAAACAATTAAATTATACTAATATTATATATTGTATATATTATATATTGTCTAAATCTAAAAATACCACCCATCACTGCCTAACCCTACAATCCCTGAATTGGCTTGAACTCCCAAACTACCTAGACTATCTCCAACTCACTACTGCACATAGACTCATATTTCACCAAACAAAATGTCCCACTCTAACTAACATCATTTCCCGTTATACACCCAACAGAGCTCTCAGATCTGAAAATCAGAACTTAATTACTATCCATAAACCTAAACATCCTGCTGGCCAACTTCTCCTATCTTTCTCACTAGGCAAAACATGGAATTCCCTTCCCTCCACACTAAGAACTATACCAAACTCAGAAAACTTCAAAACCCAACTATTCAAACACCTGTCCACTAAATGAAAATGTACCTGCCTTCACCCAACCTAATCCAAGGGGGTTATCGCTCTGGTTCATAAGCTCTACAACTCTCATAGTTATCTTCCTATGAGCCTATCTAAGCTCTCAACAATTTCTATAGCTTCTCTCTAAGCTCTCACCTCCTACAGCTACCCTCACACAGCCCAACTTTGTAAATATTAAATAGCATTCTACTGTTGATGTGTGTATGTAAAGCGTATTTACATTTTCTTAAAAGGGTTGTATGTAAACTGTTTCCACACCTAACCCATATCTGTTTTCCTCAAATGAAACTATGTGATCCCTACCTTCAAGCTTAATGAATTTAACTATGCATGATATTGAATGCATTTATGAGTAACTATTCTACATAAGATCTTTAATATTAACAATCATTTGTATCTAAATTTTGTAATGCATCTTGGAGCTTTTCTCCCCGGGCCCCCACTGAAAATGGGTCAATTCGGCCCAGTGGACTTCCCCGGTAATCAAATTGCAAATAAATAAATAAATAAAAGCACTACATTCCTTAGTCAGAAAACCTTACAACAGACATATAGTAAACATAATACATGCCTATTTCTTCCACAACATGTACACCCAATACAGACGCTGAAATCAATAGGACCTACATTTTATCCTAATTACTGGCCTCATATTCCTATGTGACCATGCTGACTTCCTTCTATTTTTGCCTTTTTGCCTCTCTTTCAGACCTTTGTTCATAGCCCTGAGAAGTTCATTCCTGACACCATCCCATAGCTTGCTTACTTCCCCAGTTTGCTTCCAGTCTAACTCCTCCTTGCCAGTTCTCCTACACAACACAACCCATTACTGTACTATCCAGCACCGCTGTCTTTGTCTTTTTATCATTATCCTTCCCTACTCTAAGCCATGCAATGGCATGATCACTCCAGTCTCCTAACTCCTCCTTGCCAGTTCTCCTACACAACACAACCCATTACTGTACAATCCAGCACCGCTGTCTTTGTCTTTTTATCATTATCCTCCCCCTACTCTAAACCATGCAATGGCATGATCACTCCAGTCTCCTAACTCCTCCTTGCCAATTCTCCTACACAACACAACCCATTACTGTACAATCCAGCACCGCTGTCTTTGTCTTTTTATCATTATCCTCCCCTACTCTAAGCCATGCAATGGCATGATCACTCCAGTCTCCTAACTCCTCCTTGCCAATTCTCCTACACAACACAACCCATTACTGTACAATCCAGCACCGCTGTCTTTGTCTTTTTATCATTATCCTCCCCTACTCTAAGCCATGCAATGGCATGATCACTGTCAGTTAATGGTACTTTAACCTGGACAGTCATGGAATCCACTGCATTGGTTAGGACCATGTCCAGAATTTGATTCTTTCTGTAACAGTCCTGCATCAATTGGTTAAACCACTCATAGTCCAAAATTTCAAACAGCTCCCACTCCCTAACTACCCTGTGGTTTGGAATCTTCCAGTCTGCTAAGAGCAAAATAAGATTCCTCATGAGTTTATCCTCTTCTTTTACCATATTCCTTTATTCTCTGCACCAGTTTCTCATTCTCTAGTCATGATTTATCTGGTAAAATGACATATTGCATTAACCCATCCGCCTGCCCCCTTCCCTATCCTTACCTTAACTGCCATCTAGCTTCTAACCTTTGCTGTACCATTGCCACATTCCTGGTTAGGTGTTCTTCCCCTTATTTGGCATCACATTGGATGCTCTCCTTTATGTAAATTGCTACTTCACCCCTATCTCTCAATGTCTTTACTCTCTCTTTCTCTCTGATAATTCATCCCTGTCTCTCTGTGCTGTGTCATTAATTAAAAAGCTGTACTGCTGCACCTCCTCTTGTCATTAGCCATGTTTATGTGTCACCAGCATTGTTCACTCACTCCTACTGCATCATTGTTTGCAGCTCCCCCCTTTGTTACCCAGAGTCATTGCAATGCAGATTAAGAATTCTCAGTCATGGCCTAAGTAATCCTGGTTTATTTCTCTGCTACACTTTGCATCTCTGTTTACTTTCCACGTACTCCTTGAACACTTGTTATGTATTATCTATACAAAACATACTTAGTCTTTCTTGCCCACTCTATATGTTCACTCCTTTTCATGTATTACTCCTATATTTCTTCTAGGAGAAAGTCGGACATTCATGGATCTTCTCATTACCTGCCTTTGATTCAGTTACTTATTTGTCAAAGAAACACTTAAACTAGTGGTAAGAATGGTCACATATAGACTTCATGTCATTTGAAGATGGATACCTACAGGTGGACGTACAGGCTCTAATGAAACCAATCCCGTAGTTCTGTTCTGGTTTTTCAACCACTGTTTTAATACATTGGTGTCAAACATTCTGGCCTTAGCCTCTACCGCAAACAACAGGCAACATCTCAGAGGAAATATCTTATACAGTTTACAGTTCATACAAGGTCTTTCACCAGATCAAAATCTCTAGCTGCAAAGGTTTTACTTCCTTCTGATTTAGGTAATACACCACTTTGCAGTCAGTGAAACCTATCTCACTATCCTGTATGAGTATTGCTATTGATATTCTAAGAACTCATGTCTTCTCCTTTCCAGCCGTAACCAGCGACATGTATGTTAACTCATGGTTTCCATCCTGCATCAGTTCTGCCTTCAGCTATGGAGTCCTCTTTCCTGGATTTGTTTCCTTTTCCTGTTGTGTCTCATGCCATCCTCTTCTGAAACTCCACTGTGGAAGTTCCCAGTATACCCTTTGCTCTCTGTTGTGATTGCCTCTGTAGAAGAACAAAACCATTCTACTAACTGAAAAGCAGCATATGAACAGCTGAAAAGTGAATCTGCAAGAAAAGAGGTTTATACTCCTCTTCCTAAGATAATCAACATACATTCAGTTTTTTTATGTTTGCTTATATCTGTGGTCCCCAAGTGGGCGACAATATCAAAACCAGATCATACTGTCTTCTTACCCTTGTCTCTCTGATCCTTTTCATTGCTAACTGTCCTTGTTTTGGGTGATATCTTGTCAAGAGGTGGAAAATAAAGAATCATGTTGATATGAAATATTAGACATAATGTATGTTTGGGGGTACATTCTTGAAAAAAGGACCATAGTATTATATTACAGTGAAGTATGTTGCAGAATTACTATGTCTTTGCAAGGCTAAATAATTGTCTATAAATGTTGTTTTATGTATTCATATAATTCCAAGTTGTAAACCGTTTATTATTCCTTAGCAAGAATATTATATGTAGCTACCAGACTTACTGGAATATCCACAGGGCTTCATTGTCTGTACTGTGTTCCTTTTAAACTGATAGTCTGTAACAAAATCATATTCCAGACCTGCAAGATACAACACAGCCAATTATTTACACCACCACACTGTCCCACACAGGCTAGGTGGTAATCTTCCTTCTTTTTAGAATAAGTTTATATGTTCTTCCTAAACATTTGATCAAAATCCATGTACACTTAACTCTGAAATTATTTTCTAAAATAAGCAGGCTTTGCTCCTATTTAAAGGTAGTCATTTCAAATCTTGAAAACATGCGTTCTCTTGTTTTTCAGAAAGTCAGATTTCACTCTGTTTGGTGTAACATATTATTTCCTGCCAAAAACCCAGATGTGGCTAAACTACTCAAATGAATATTTCGTTTTCTGTATAACTTGACGTTGTAAAATGTGTTTCCTCATAACCCAGTACAAAATGGTGTAGAAAGTACTGACAAGTGAAAAGGTATTTCCCTGACTGCATGACCTGACTGATTTTTAAAGAGTAAGGGAATATAATGGCTTTTTTTTAAGTCCACGATTAAATACTCTCATTATTTTAAGCACATTCATACTTGCTAGGGGTACTTACAATTTGTGTTTTAGAAAAGTAAAAAAAAATGTTTTACTGGTGCTTAAGGGATTTTTTTCTGTTACTGTTGGACAGTTCGTCCCCTTTGTTCTGGATGTCATCAGTTAATGGCCCGTTGCTGTTTGCAGACTGCGACACTGTCGGTGAGCATCTCAGACTGAGGTGGTGTATATTGCAAACATATCAGCTGTTGTTATTTCTGCCAAATCTCAGATTCTGAATGCCCTAGCCAAATGCATTATTAATTAGAGAGGCAGACAATGCATCCCAGCAAAATTTCCACAAGTGAATCAGCAGGACCTGAAACTTACTACGTGACCGTATCCTATGCACATGACTTTGAAGCATTCTAAGGGTAGGAGAGCTGAAGTACCCACTGGGGATATTCTTTTATGAACAACCCTCAGTACAGACTCGCAGAAGAATCGGTCTGATTAGATAAAATAAAACTCCGAATGATATAGTTGCATCTTTTAGACAAAAATAACAGTGTTTAAAATTGTGCATCAATTGTTTATTAATCTACTGCCCCCTTATTTGCAATTTAACATCCTTCCCGACCACTGAGAAGTGCTGAAGATGACAGCCCAAGACATAAAAGTAACAGTTCTTTAGCAATAAAACATAATTTCTTTATCGATAAAAACGATCTAAATACTTCACTCAATAGAATGCTTATGTATGTTTACTATTTTAGCTTCCTTCTTCGTTCTGGTCCACTGGATCTGTAAATCCAGCAGACAGCGAAAATGTCTAGATATCTGCATTTTCAGCTTTCTTGTTCGTTATGGGCTGCTCGGTTTGTAAATACAGTAGGTTGTGACTTCAGGTCCTCCTTACCTGCCCTTCTCAGCAGCCTCCTCTGGGTCCCTCAGACTCGTTGCATTGTGTTTGTTTGTTGGAGCCAGATATAGTAAGCGAGCAATTTTGACATTTTGAGTGCAGAACAATCAAGTTGTAAGATGTTCAATTATGAAGCATAGCACAGAAGAAGGCGACGATTTTTTATTGAATTTTGTGCTGTCGACTTCATGCAAGACGATGTGTCCTTTCTTAGAAAGGACACCTTCCCAGACTCTCTTTTTAATATTGATGTGCATATGGTCAGTGCAAATGAATAGGTGCAGCTTGCATTTACACATACTTACTTAACACCAGTACAGTGCATTGGGTGAAATCCCAATAAGTTGAGGCTTATTGAGGTTGAAAGTTGCTATTACAGTTAACAAGTATAATGCCTGGCCCTAGATGAGTGTCCCCTTTCTCTCTCCAACACACGACCACAGTTCTATCCACAGCTCACTCATTGCACGCCTGCCAAGTATTGGCTTGTAACTTGCATACCTTTCTTTCCAAGGTTTTGGGGATATAGTACATTGTAAGATCCCAGGAGGTGTACTACAGAAGTGTTTCTTTAACCCCTCCCCTTTAGATAGAAAGCGTTTCTCTCCGAAGCCACACTCTAGAGTAAGTGAGACTCATTCCAGCGCAAAAGGTAAGGTCCATGTTGTTGTTCTTGAAATGAGGGACTGAGATACAAACATTCAGTCAGGCTGAGAAAGAAGTGGATAGATCAGTTACAATCTTGATCTCCTGCTTTGATGAAAGCATTTTTGCGGGTGTGAGGCTGAACACTGGTAAAATAAAGGATCGGAAAAGAGAACCAGGACAAAAGGAAGAGGCATTAACGTCGGACACAAAGAGTATTGGAAGTTAAAGAACAGACACTGTTCGGTATGCCACACTTTAAGGCTGTTCTCTTCCAGTTGATATTTTAAACATATTTTCTTAAACAGAATGGTGCTCACCATCTGATAGCTCACTATTTTTTGCGAATATGTAATTTAGTTGCCTGTTGTTCTTTCCCTGTATATTTGTATACTAATGTGCCACGATTCGGGATGTTTGTGGGCTAACTACATCATCGAAATGTAAATGTCAGTCATGTATTTTTTTTCGACTATTATAGTGTTTGGTCAACCATATTCTGGCGTAAAAAGTTTACTTTGTTATCTATTTACATAGACTTTTCACACGAGAGTCACGCTTTAAGTGTGCATTATTTTGCATCATCCTTTCTAAACAGACTCGCGCTAAGCTTCGAGTTTCATCCCTGGATTAAAAAAAGTGTTTTTATGTTCACTATTGTTGTTGCATAGTCGTGCCATCGTTAATTATTATACTATTCCGGGTATGTTACAAACCCAGAGGTTTGAGAAAGCTGATAGCTATTTGGTGTTGTGCAAGCTTTTCTGCCAGAATACTTGTGGAAATACGTGGCTGAACTGTCCAGGGTCCTGAATTAGAAGTCCCGACCAATACGTAGTCGTTCAAACAGTGCAGCTGTTCACCTGTGGCTCCTAACTGTACGTGTCGGGAAATATTTCACTGCTGACATTTGTCGAACTTGCTTCTCCATGGCTGGAACATTTAAAGACAGGCACTAAAACAGTATTTGGACTGCTTGAGGTTCTGGGTTGTATTAATTAAGAAATTACGGAGCACCCAACTGCTTGCGCTGAGGTGCTTACAACGTCCTAGTCATTCCACTAAAGACTGGGAATTCTTCACACCTTTTCTGTCTTGGCTTTGTATTCTGCTCATTTGGAGTTCAATAATCAAGACTGGGAACGCACAACAATCGTAACTGAAGTCTTCCTTCAGACTGAGGGAAACCCCTATAAAATGTCCGAAAGAGGTCATGTGCACATTGGAGCTGTTAAACTAAAATGAAGGCATAGCTTCAAGTCCCGAACTGCACACAAGCAGATTCTTTAGAGTGGCATGTAGGCTAGGTGACACGAAGCCAGACTGTACAAGTGCAGCATTTTGCAGCTGGAAGGAACGAACTCATGGAACACCGATGTCCGTGGAGATGGCATGAGTCGACCTCTCCAAACTAAAACACATTCATCTTGCACTTGTTTAGAAAAGGCACCATTAGCTGTTCCATTTTATGTTAGTTTATTTATTCATTGCATCTGTCTGCAAACCTTTTGTACAATTCCTGGCCATTTTGTATTCTTATGTGAAAGTTTCATCGTTAACTTTTTGCATTTCCCGTTTATTTTTGTAACAATTATGTGCTCGCTTTACCTTGCAAATAGATACTAAATCTCACAGATTAGAGCCCTTGTTACCACCTTTTTATCCTCCCTCAAAAAGTCATTATAACTTTAGGGAGTTTAGTGTCTCATAGAGCCTGGATGACGGTCCGCAGAGTTGAAAAAGTAAGCATCCAGGAGCACATGGCAATTGACGTGTGCCCTGGTCCTATCCGGCCCATCAAACAGATTTCGGACTACTTCCCCAGGTTTCATCACTTCCCACCAGCCCTCATCAGTCCTAAGCCTGGCCCAACAACTTCCCATAGGCAAAACGAAGATCAGGACAGACATGAAGGGGACAGATCTGTTGGACAGGGCAATACGAACGACTGCTGGGAAATGTGTCCTGTTAAGGATAAGAGAAGGACCGAATTTCATAGAGAGAAAGTCCATGAAGCAGATGAGGACAGTTATGACTCTGATGATGCAAGTGAGTTAAATATTTTGTTGAAATGTATGTAATAATTATTTCTGTATCCTTAATGCAATTATGTGACCAGGAATCACGTCTATAGATTAATGTGGCTGTATACAATTTTTATGCTAACTTTGAAGTTGCTGCACTATTTTTATTTTCAGGAGATAGAGATGGAGAGGAAGAGAAAAAACTAAATTTATTTAATACTTTTTATCTTGAAATTGTAAATTCCTCCCCAACCACTGCACTTTACCCACCACAATCTTTGTCACACCAGTCCTCCATACACCAATAAGATGGAAATAACAAGAAATAGAAGATTTAAGGAAAGTCTAGTGTTTTGGCAATTTGGTCAATTTTGCTTATTTTAATAGTTAAATAATTTATCCAAACCTATTTTTTTCCATGACCCAGACAACACTGCATTACTAAGTAACATAACTATGGTGTAGGTTAACAGATCTGAATGCCAATTTAAATGTAGTAAGCATACATGTAGATACCTGGGGTGCACAATGACAAACTACCAGAAAAAGTTTAACTACGAACCAGGGTGCATTGATTTAGTCTTACTGCAATGAAATGAGAGCTACTCTTGTGCAGAATTTTTAATTTTAATAACCTAGTGGGTTATATTGTCCTGAGCTATTCAGAACACCTTGCAAGTTTACAGTTTGCCTTATAGTGGAAGAGAAACCCTGACCCTTCAGTAGTTCTGCTGAAGTTTGATGCTGTTCTGTAAATCTGGTGTGCTACTAGAGAATACTGTATCACTGATTTTATTTTATAATATTGAGAATTTCAAGTGAGATTTAGAAGGCAGAGCTGTTATAGGATCTTTGATGTGTCACATTATTGTCTATTAATTGTTTTTGCTCCAGATTTCCCTATCGTGAAACAGCATTACATTGAGTGCCAAGAATATTGAGTAGACTGAAATTAAAAGCAGGATGCCATATGTTTATCTTTTAGTTGTGGTACAGCTAGATATGAGGCACTGATTACAAGCTGGTTAAATGTGAACTGTTAAGCACACTGAAGATGATCCCAAACCAGAAGTAGGAAAGAAACTGAGTAATACTTATAGATTCTGCAGCTAAAAAAAATATAGCATTGGAAGTACGATAAGGAACTAAGAAAGAGAAAAAAAAGTGCCTGGACAGGAAATAATTGTGAAGATCCAGACAAAGTTAAAACAGTTTAATGGGCAGTGGCATGCTCTGTTGGAGGCAAAGAGCTGCCCCTTGAGACTCAGAGCAGAGGGTGTGAATGATATGATGTTTCAGACTCCTTTCCAGACTTACAAATGGCAGTACCAATGGTAAGTTGCTGTAGATAAATACTATTCTGCTTCTGTGTTCTCTGGTATCTATTGTGTTTCCATCACAGTAAAATATGGATGCCTCTGAGGCGTTCATTTTATTGTCATAAATTAGGGTTCATTCCTAAGTGTTTGTATATGAACAGCTAAAGAATATTAACAAGGTGAGTTAATGAGCAAGACAGATAACATATTGTTGTGGCTGAATGCAGTTGGAGAACATACTGTTGTTGATGATACTTTGATATTAACTTATACTAAAAAAACCTCCTGAAGAAATGGACAGTTATATCAAGAATATCATACCCCTGAACATGGAGTCAGACATGCTCATAACTTAAAGTTCACTTTAAATAAACAACCACGTTTTGTAATGCACTTTTGCCTTTCTGTCTTTAGCTTTAATTTTCTATAAGATACTGCACTCACTGATTTGTTAATCCATTAAAAAAGAAAGAAAAATGAAAAATCACACGGGATCTCCACATGACTCCAGAAACATACTCTTCACTGAGCCCCCCCACCCCCAACAAATGAAATAAGAAAGATTTGGCTCATAACAGAGCCCAGCCATCACTGACTTGCAGTTCATTGTAGAAGTTCATTGACTGTTAACATTTACATTTAGTCAGGTCCCATAATTATACAGACACTTACTCAGTATTTTAAATCTGTAACAAGTTTTGGCTTGCCCAGGTCTCTTCTCAAATATCCTGGGGCTAACTAAGAACCCTGCCCTCAGCATTTGAGAAGCATTTCTTTAAAGTGTGCATCTTAAGCTGATTTAGACTACTTTATAGCATTTGTGATGCAGTCCTTGAACTGCATCAGCACTGGTGCTACCCTTCTCATGCCTATGTCTTTCTAGAGAAAGGTTCATAGGTAAATACTAGACTAGCTGCCCTTGTGGGTCATTTTAAACTTAGCCAATTTCTTTTTCAAAGATGAGAATCAAACTCTGTACCTTATGTCTGTGAGGTAACCATTATACCAATCCCCAACTCTTAAAATGCATCTCCCCAATTGCCTTTGACATTTTAAGGGATAAACAGAAACCCTTACAACATTTGAAGTAATGATCTCTGTTTACTAGACCATCACTCTAATCCCTGAGCTACATGGCCAGAAAACAAACATAGGTCCATAGTTAGTTAGTAAGCATGTAGTCCAGGAGGCCATTGAGGAGCCTAGTCCGAATTCCAAATCACTGATTGGTTAAGTAACTTAATCAAGGTCACATAGTAGGTAAATGAAGATGGAAAGAGCCAAACTCTTCACTCTTGTACAAGAATCTTTAACAAGCCAGAGCTTTAGCCCTCTGTGCTAACAGCTAGATGTTGCCCAGGCTGTCCAGAAGAACATGCAGTACCCCAGACCAGTGCATGCGCCTTAAACAGAAACAGTAACTCAAGCGATCTCAACTGTGTGCTCTTCGGTGGTGCTGCTTGCATTAATACAGTGACATGAACCTTACACAGGCCCTTCCACACCCCCATGCACTAGGGCTCATGTCTGCACACTCTGTATTAATTTAAGCAACACATAGGAAACACAGTTGTGATCAGTTGTGCCACAGATTTGTATCAGATACACATCATTACTTTCAAGTCCCATTTGCAAAAATGGGCATTCACAAGTAGGTCTTAAGAAAAATATTCCAAATAGACTAAATAAATAGCATTCTGTTTAGACAACTTTTTTGTTGATGACATTTCATTGGCAGTGTAACTAAATGTTTGTGTGTGTGTGTGTGTGTGTGTGTGTGTGTGTGTGTGTGTGTGTGTGTGTGTGTATATATATATATATATATATATATATATATATATATATATTGGGGAAGCAGTTGTTTTGTCAGCTCCTATAGCAACTGTTGGCATTGCTATAGGAACTGCATTGGCTCCAAGCTATGCCTCTCCTTAAATAATATGTACAAGAACATTCTAATTTTTATAACAACATAATTAATCACTACATAAACACATATAGTCTGATGGTGGATTTGAAGGATCTGCAACCATTCTAGGATCTCTTTTAATTAATTAGATAATATCAATTTAAAATCTGACCTTTACTAATAGGTTATAATACTGAGACAGTTAATTTTGCAGTTTTGGTTCAGTATATTCAGAATAATAAATCTGGTTCTATGTTTTACATATATAAAATATGCCAATATATATTTAGAATATTAGTCTGTTAGCTGAAAAGCAATAGGCATACAGTCAACTGAGGACCAGTAAATGTCTGGTAGCTGCTGTGAGACAAAAGAATGACTCAGAATGTATTGGAAATTCCTTTATAACTGCTGAGCAACCAAGACAACACTCCAAATGGTAACTTAAAAAATAAGGTAACACTCAAAGTAATAAACAACACTCCAAGCAGTATTAAGCGCTTTTGTCAACCAAGTGACTTCATCAGAATAAAATACTGCTACTAACAACTGTTTAAATATAAATCATGAACCAATCATCTCAAACTTACATCACTTCCTTCTAAAATATTGTACTAAATCAAATTAGTATGCTAACAATTTTTAAAAAATAATTAAAACCTATCTATTATACATATTCCATAAATAACTATTATAAGCATTAAACAAAGATAACATCTACCTAAATCACAATAAAAACATAGATCTTAGTTTCAACACTGAAGACATAGATATCCTATCGTTCAACCCAGGTGAATGATATGCATCCAGTCTTATTTGCCACTTAAGCTCAACAAATTCTAAATAATCATCGACTGCCCCCCCCATTGTCCCCCCTGTTCCAATATAACAAATGTAAAAGAATGGTTAGGTTTATTACAAATATGCTTATATAGTGCATTATTCTCATTTTTATGTTTGATGTAATATAAATGCTGGTATATTCTATTTCTGAGGGCATTCTTAGTCTTTCCCACATAATAACTTTCACACTTGGTACATAATGCCAGATAGACCACTCCCTTACTATAGCAGTACATTTTCTTCTTATTAGTAATAATCCCAACATTTTTTAATTTAATTTTCTCTGTATTCATAACATAAGGGCATTGGGTACATCTTCCACACTTGAAAGCCCCTCCTTGTCGTGTTTCATGTTTTGTTTTTTCAAATAATCCCTTAAAAGAAGTATCCTTTTTATAAACTACCTTAGGTTCAATACCAACTTTCGCCTGCACATCAAAGTCTACCTCAAATATTTTCCAATATTTGGAGATAATATTTCTAATATCTAAAAAATCACTAGAATAAGTAAGGGTGAACACTCGTCCAAAATCTATTAGATTATTACAATTTCTCTGACCTCCAATAGTGACCTGAGCTAATAGGCAAGAAAATGCCCATTAATTCTCTAACTTTTACTTCATTGTATATATCAAAGACAAAGGTTTCAGGGTAACCTCTCCTACAAAGCATGTTTTTCATTACTTCACATTCTTTCAGGAAATCATCAAAATCAGAGACCATTCTAGCCAGTCTCACATATTGACCCATAACTAGGGCCTTCTTTTGGTGCAATGGGTGCGCACTTGCAAAATGTAGCAATGAATTGGAGTATGTTGGTTTTCTATATAACTGAGAGATGAAACAATTATTAATAAAGTCTTTCCTAATAGTAACATCCAAGAAATTGACAAAATCCAAGTTCTTATTCATAGTAAATTTAAGAAAACCAGTTGTATCATTTATGTATGTGAAGAACTTCTCCAAGTCATCTTCACTACCATTCCAGAAAAGGACAATATAATTAAGGTATCGCCCATACAATACCAATGAAGCCCTAAATTCTGAATTAAATACAAACAGGTCTTCCCATTGTGCCAAAACAATGTTTGCAAAAAACTGGAGCACAGCACGCACCCATTGCCACCCCTTGCTTTTGTTTAAAAAGATGTCCTTCAAAGGTGACAAAATTATTATCCAACACAATTTCCATACATGAACGAATGGTTAAGATAGTCTCGTGTTTAAATGTAGAATTGGCGCATAAATAATCATAGAACAATTCAAGGCCAATTTGATGGGGTATAACCGAAAATAGGTCACACACATCAATAGTGGTCAGAATAAGGTTCTTATCAAACATGCCATGTTGAATTTTTGTAAGGAAGTCCCATGAGTCCTTTATCAAAGAACTATGACTATTAAGTACATGTTTGACCTTACTGTCAACAAATTTAGCAAGACTATAGGTTTTTGAGGCCTTAGCATCAACAATCGGTCTTAACAGTGGATTGGAGATGGATTTGTGAATTTTCGGTATACCAAAAATTGTCGGTATTCTAGGATGTACAGCTAACAAGTAGTTATAAGTCTCAATAGTGATTTGCCCATTAAGTAATAGCTGTTCTAATTCTAAATCTATATTACGATAGGCCAAATTCATTTCATTACGAGAAACTTCTAGGTATACCTCACTATACAACATTTCAAACATTTTACTGTTGTAGTCATTCACGTTCATTATGACCAACCCACCCCCTTTATCAGGTTTCATTAATCTGATATCATGTTGTTCAAGAATGTCCTTAAGCAAAATAGCTTCCCTCCTTTCAAGGTTATAACTATCAATTCTCTTGTTCTTTCCATATAATAATTTCCTGATATCAAATTCACATAGATTTTCAAACAATTGTACTAAAGGGTGAGAAGGGGGTGAAAAAGTGCTAGGTCTCTGAAGTTCCAAAGGTTCAATGTTCATATTACCATTTTGAAAATATAAAGCTAAATTCAGTTTTCTTGTAAAAAGTTTTAGTTGAAGAATACAATCAACTATTCTCCCCTTTACTCTGACCTTTACTAATAGGTTATAATACTGAACCAGTTAATTTTGCAGTTTTGGTTCTGTATATTCAGAATAATAAATCTGGTTCTATGTTTTACGTATATAAAAAGATGCCTATATATATTTAGAATATTAGTCTGTTAGCTGAAAAGCAATAGGCATACAGTCAACTGAGGACCAGTTCAACAAATTCCATTTCATCAAGAGAGGTAGAGAAAACATATAACTTGCTGTAGGTTTATCAACTTGCCATGTGATTTGAAAATATTTGCTTGATCTTTAGTCATATTAGGACAGTAGAGGGCCCCTTGCATAGGAGATGGAAGCTTTGCCTTCATGTAAAAAGTGGGTTCTGGCCATCATACTGACAACCAGCTCACTCAGCATTAGCTCACCAAGACCCAGCTATTAAAATGCATAAAAGCAAATGTGTGGAGAGGTCAGTGGCACAAATGTTGTCCTTTTAAGTCAAAATGCAGTTAATCAGATAAATACTCTCCTGTCTCCTATACCTACCACTTATATACCAACTTTGGGATCAGACTATCACCAAGAAAGGGATACAGTCTGGTCTCTATGTATAAGACTGATTCTCCCCATTTGTGATTGCACTCATCAGTTCTTACTTGCTAATCCTGATCATGAGGACAGTGACTGGTAGGAATTTGAATATCTGCCTCTAGGTGAGGTGTCCCTACTGGTAGTAGAAAACACCCAGAAAAAGATCTAAGGAATTGCCCGAGTGATCTTTTGTGCTTGATCGAATGGTCTTCAGTGCAGCAGGCTTCATTCATCTTTAAAAGCATATGAATATTTGTCACTTTTACTTTGAGTCTTTGTTTAGACCTTACAGATCTCCCTGTCTGTGACAGAAATCATGGCTTTCATTAAAGTAGTGGAACCAGGGACTATTTTGTATGCACCTCTGCAGTTTTTTGTACATACATTAGGAAGTGTCCAAGCAGCTGGTATTCAGTAGGCACAGTGTATGTGTGTGTGTGTGGGGGGGGGGGGTTCAGTCACTTATACAAGTGGTGTAACTCCTTAGGAAGTACTTCTTCCTTTGAAATTGGGCACCACCTCAAAGCATGAGGTTTTCTGATTCAATTCTCATCTGGGGTGCCTTCTGTCTGGAGTCTGTTTTTCCCCCCATGTGCACATGGACTTTCTCTGAGTGCTTCAATCTCCTCCCACTCTCCAAAGCCATGCAATAGGTGGATGTGACATACTAAATTAATTGTAGTATTTGTGAGTGTGTGTGTGTGTGTGTGTGTGTGTGTGTGTGTGTGTGTGTGTGTGTGTGTGTGTGTGTGTGTGTGTGTGTGTGTGGTATGTGTGTGTGTATGTGCAGTATGGAAGAACAACCATGGCAGGACTAGCCATCTGGTGGTGTGAATATAGGCTCTAGATTATTGTCACTTCTGAAGTGGCACAACAACCCCATGTGCAAAATTGAGGAAAAGAGGTTGTGGATGGATGGATCTCCTGTCTAATCCCTGCTTTCCATAAGGCATTCTTTGGCAAGATATGCTCCCCTTATACATGATCTCATTCCACTTTCATTCCTTCCAGGGAGAGGCAAGAATGCAATAGTCTGTATCTGGCCAGTCCACTAATGTGAAAGTCACTAGCTGAACCTGAGTCACTGCTGGTGCAGGTAGAATTCCTATCACCTGTAATAATAGGATGGCTGCATATATGACATAATATACCAGCAAGTGACTTTCCTTAGGTTTTATGAAGGTCTATAGATTTTAAATTCTTTTAGTATCAAGTAGAAAGTCAAGATTTATCTTTATAAACAGGGGCTATGAAGTTACATTTGCCATGAACAAACAGCCAGTGTCAAATGATTGTAGATTGTCCAGTATTGTCTTATGTTAATGAAGATATTACTTAAGAAATATATTACAAAACTGGAGAGGATACATTTCCTTTGGTGGATATGAGTAATTATTGTACTAATAGTAAAGATATTAAAAATATTATTATTAAGCAGTGGTCTGCATTCAGGTATGACAAAGTAATTCTGGCTATAGGTTCATAGGTAGGTACTAGGCTATCTGCCCGAAGGCATTTATAAGCCTAGCTGGAATGTGTTGGCTTTCGCTGCCCCCTTAGATTAGTTCCCTATGCCTCTGTCCAGCAGAGCCATTGAAGTGATCCCTGGGGTAAACATTCTGTTTCCCATCCACTCGTCAAGGTTTCTCTTGAAGTGGTTTAGTGAGAAGCTCTGCCTAATGTAGATTGGAATCTTGTTCCAGAGCATGGGAAGTCTCTGGGACAGGAATCTATCCCTCCAGCACATCCTATTTATTGTTGTGGTGAGGTTTAGATCCCTGGAGTGTGTGGCTCGAGGGGATATGGTTTTCTTTATGTGGAGCATGTCCATCAATTCTGGGTTGGACATGGCCTTGTATGTCAGGCAGAGATCACCTCTGAGTAGGCGGTATGCAACCGAGTACAGCTGGAGTTTCTTCAGTCGAGCTGCATAGGGCATCTGCTTGAGGCCAGTGATCCTCTTGGTGAGGTACTTCTGTGGTCTTTCCAGTTGTTGCAGGTGTCTTGTAAGGTACATCCCAAATGGGGCATTGTACTCTATGATGGGTCTGATGAGTGATGCATGGAGGGGCCCAATGACCCCTTTCGATCTGGATGCAAACCCTTTTGTGATTAGATGGGCCACATAGAAGGATTTTCTAACCACTTTGGCAATGTGATTATCAAAGGAGAGGTTACTATCTACTTGGGTCCCCAGATCCCTTATCACGTCTTCCGTATTTAGGGGGCTACCACCTATGTGGTAGTTCGTGGGTACTTTGTTTTTTCCAAAGGGGATGATTATGCACTTTTTGGCATTTAGCTTGAGGCCATGGTTTTGACACCAGGTATCTGTCTCAGTGAGACCCTTTTGGAGGATGTCTGTGTCAGCCGGAGAGTCAGTTATAGCCCCTAGTTTGCAGTCATCTGCGAACTTGGTCAGCCATAGTCCTCCTTTGCTTGCTTCTACCTCTGAGAAGTATATGCCAAACAGGAGGGGTCCTAGGACTGAGCCCTCGGGAATGCCACTTGTAACCGGTTTAGAGTCAGACCTAGCTCCCGCAATTCTTACCATGTGGGTTCTGTCCGTGAGCCAGTTGGCAACCCATCTCATAATGTAGGGGTTTATGTTCAGGCTGGTGAGCTTGTCTATAATACCTGAGTGGGGAATGGTGTTGAAGCCTTTGCGAGGTCTAGGTAAGCTGTGTGGACCACCATTCCCTCGTCTATAGCCTTGGTAACTGTCTCAAAGAAGTCCACCAGTTTTAGGAGGCATGATCTGCCCTTAATAAAGCCAAACTGGGTAGGGTCCGGTGTTTGGAGGTTTCCAATTTCTCTGTTAATGAGATCCATGATGATGCATTCCATAGCTTTGCAGACTAAGCTAGTCAGGCTTATAGGGCAATAGTTCCCCGGGTCCGTTGTGGCACCACCTTTGTGGAGTGGAATAACCATTGCTGTGTGCCACTCTGTGGGCACATGGCCTGTGGAGAGGCTGAGTTTAAACAGTGTGTTTAGGTGAGGGATTAGTTCATCTTTGAGCTCATTTAGGACGCAGCCTGGGACACCATCCAGTCCCATTGATGCTGTGTTTTTGGCTATGGAGAGGGGTGTTATAACCTGAGTGTCTGTGATTTCAGGGGCACTACATTCTTCTGGTATAGTTATGGGCCCTTTTGGGGGTGAGAGGGGGGTGAAGTTTGCACTGAACCTGTCTGCCAGGATGTTGGCTATATTGGTCGGTTCAGTGTATTTTGTGCTATTCTGCACTAACTCCGAGCAGATCTGAGAATTGCCACTTACGGAATGCCTTGTGGTTATCTTTAGAGTCCATGGCAATTTTTTTTTCAAAGCTAGCCTTGGATGATTTTATGAGGGAATGTAGTTTCTTGCTGATACTGATCAGGGATGTCTTCCCTTCTTGGGATTTTACTCTTTTCTGTACTAGTTTCCTCCTTCTATTGTATAGCTTGTTTATGGTAGGGGTCCACCAGACTGGTTTCCTTTTCTTGGAGGAGTGAGTCTTGGTTTTGTTTGGGATAGCATGATCCATGCATTCTTGTAGATGCCCGTAGAGTGCATTAGTAAAGGATTTTGCAGCTTGGACAGCGTTATCCTTTAGCATGGGGGCTTTGAAATTTCCCAACTCGGTCTTAAGTAATGTGAAGTTTGCTTTTGAAAGGTTTACACGGTGGTTTCTTTGACTGGGGGTGGTGGCAGAATGTGGATATCCAGAGTGATTAGTTTATGGTCAGATCTAACCAGTGAGAGTTTGACCTCAGGTGTGGAACACCGGTCGCCCATGTTGGTGATGACCAGGTCCAATATGTTGTCACCTCTGTGGGGATGTTGATCAGTTGATCCAGGACATTTGAGTTTATAAATTTTAGGAAATGTTGGGCAAGGGAGTTTGTACTTGAGCAGTTCTCCCAGTTAATGTTTGGGTAATTGAAATCACCCAATATCAGGGTGTTTGGTAGGACCTTTATGTTTCCCAGTGTTTCCAGGAATGCGGAGTGGGGGTCCTGGGACATCGTGGGTAATCTGTAGCAAGTTATAATTTGAATAGCAGTTTTTCCCATTGTTAGTTACATGTGGATGATCTCTGAAGCATTGTGCTGTGCCACTAACCTGGAGGTGTGGGTATCCTTGATGAATATGGATACTCCCCCACCTTTTGTATTTCGATCCAGGTTTTGCGGCCAAAATGTATGGTATGAGTTGTAGCCTGGTAGTGCTGAGGCACCCTCTGGAGCCTTAAACCAGGTTTCTGTTACTGCACATATATCGATTTTCTCCATACGGAGGAGTGCCTTGAGTGCGTGCATTTTGAGGTTTGGACTTCTGGCATTGAGTAGCATTACCCTCAGTTTTTTGTTACTTGTACTATTTAAGGTGGTGGGTTTGTCTTTTGAGCCTTGCCTAAAAAAGGCACTATGGGGGTGGCAAGAGCCTTGGCCAATATTTGAAAGCCTAAGGGTGACAGGTGCAAGCCATCTCTAGCAAAGCAGCGTGGCTTGTTGAGCATGTCATCCCAGGCTGACAGACACTGGATCCCCTTTGAATGACACCAGAAGCTTAGGCAATTGTTGAAATTGATCATTTTTTCTCTATAGCATGGTATCACTCTTGGTGAGGGCAGGATGCTACTCAGGGTCAGGGTCATACCGGCCTGGGCTATGTGATCAGAGAGCTCCTCCATGTCTCTTTTCAAGTAGTCCAGGGAGGTACGGCTCAGGTCATTCACATCAACATGGACAATGACAGAGTCATATTTGTACTTGTTCTGGAGTGACCTGAGTGCTTGTGTTATGTGGTGGATCCTGGCACCCGACAGGCAGCTAACAGTAACCTTCTCCTTGTTCAGCCTAGGGAGTGGGACATCAGTGTGCCTGACTATAGAGTCACCTATTACTAGTATGTTGGGTATGTTATTTTGCCTTAAGGGCTGTGATTGTGTGGCACATTAGTTTTGTGAAGTATGTGTTTCATGGTTTGTGTTGGGGGGTGGAGGTTGCTTGGATGTCTGCTTTGGAGGTCTCTGTTGCTTTTGCAGATTTTTATTTAAAGACTCCGAGTATGTTTTCATGTTGGGTGGGATCTAGATTTTTACATGAATGAGGAAAACAGATGGATTTTTTTTTTGTCTGAATACTGTGGTGCCAAACATGCTAACATTACTTAAGTGGTTTCTTCCAGGTTTACAGATATTTTACTAATTGCCAGTCTATGTACGCACTGACATACTTTTATGTCAGAATGAAAAGAGAGCATCAGATTAAGACATACCTTTGTGACATAATGAAATAAAAAATGTATTTATTTCTTACATTTGTTGACTGGATATGTCTGACGGGGCCAGAGGCCCATTTTCAGTGGAGACTCGGTGAGAAAAGCTCCACAGTAATATATACAGTACAACAAACAAAAATGTAGTAACAGCAAACATTAGTACAATAGAATTATTTACAGCATCAAGAGACAGTACAATGCAAGGTCCTGTACATATTGAAAAATATGCCATTAATAAATATATTTTAAATAAAGAATTATCATATACATTTGGTTGCCATAGGTTGGCTATTTGCACACCTAGTGGCCATTAGCATGGCGGTCATAATGCATTGTTAGATATGGAATTAAGCCATTATTGTCAGCTTGCGGGGTATCAGGCAAAAACCATAATGGCTGATATTCTCTAAAACTTGTTTAAATTAAAATACTATGCACAGTAGAGAAGTGTGCTGTTGTGTAAATATAAGATTTTATGTAGAGTTCAAGTTAAGAAATGTGCTGTTGCATATGTGCACAATATGATGCATGTGTTATATCCTGAGATGCATTTTTCAGTTATGATGCCTTTAATGGACTAATTGGCTACTAATTGCTTTTCATAAGGTACATTTAAATAGGCTGCAAATGCTCTTTATATATTTACGTGAAGAAGAGTAAGGGTTTGCAAAAGTCTGTGCAAATTAATGTCATCATGCTGTGTAGAAACAACTATATGAAATATCTGTATAATCATAAGTCCATGAGCAACACTTGATCATAAACCCCTAGCACCACAGTTTCAAGCAACCTTCTTCATAATCGCATCATGCTGTAGGTGAGCTGCCTTTTCATTTTCACTCTTGCTTTATGTAATTTTAAATCTGTAGAAGGGGTGTTCTTTTATAAACTAGCATGGAGAGATACAATGCATTTGCTGCTTTTGTTATTTTTGAGGACTCTGGCTACAGTACTAGAAATGGTGAAGCCAGAAAATACTGTGCAAAGTGAAGTGGGTAAGAATAACTGAAAAGTAATGATGCAAGCACACAAAGATGGTGACAGAACCCTTCCCCCACTCTCTCTTTCAAGCATCGGGTACAGTTAGTCTCTGTGCAGCTATCTTTCTCTTTCATCATCTCATCCTTTCCTCCATTTGTCCCAGCATCTTAGAATCCCTCAGTTGACATAAGCTATGTAACTGCCTTTGCCATTATGTTTCTGAGTTTTGCTACTCTCTCTGTGAATTCATAGTCCTGTTATTAGTCCCGAATTGTTACTTTGCTACATCCATGTTCCTTTCTCTTATTCCAGTTCTTTTACTGCATCCTTATTCACTCTGCTCCAGTATATACTTGTCAAATTGCCTAAATTCCTCTCGTACGTTAGGCTTCTGCCTCATTCATCACCATTTTTATAATGCTGTGTTGATGTTTAACTGATGCATGCTAAGCTTAAATGCATGGTTAACTAACTGTCTGTTGCATGTTTCACTCTCTTGTGTATATTAACTCTCCGATGCAAAGATAAATCTCTTTTTTATTTTCCTCCCTTATTCCTCGACAACTGACCATCATCTGTCACCAACTGCTCTTCTTGTTCACAGGGTCTACCCACCTTAGACTCCCTTAGAATCATCTCAACCCAACCCATATCTGAGGCCAGTGAGGAGACTGAAGACACATCTGCATTATGCTGCTGCCAGAGAGTGTGCTCTAACCCCAACACCCTACAGAAGCATTTCAAGCTCTGTCCCCCACCTTGTATCTCTAGAGAGCAGGTTGTATGTGTCCTCTCCAAGGCCAAAAACACATCAACTATGGGACCTGATAACATCCCAGGCTGCATCCTACATGGGCTCCAACAAGAACTAGCAACACCACTGGGTACCATTTTCAATCATACTCTAAGGACTGGCTTCATCCCAGCTGAATGGAAAACAGCCACCATTATCCCCTTGCACAAAGATGGTGGTTTTACTGACACCAGGAACTATAGACCTATTAGCCTGACCAGCCTTATCAGAAGGCAATGGAACAAATCATCATGGAGCTTATCAACAAAGATATAGGTAATCTCCAAGTACTTGACCCTACTCAGTTTGGATTTGTCAAAGGGAGAGCATGCCTGTTAAACCTGATGGACTTCTTTGAGACAGTCACCAGAGCTCTGGATGACAGGAAAACTGTGCATACAGCCTACCTGGACTTGGCCAAGGCTTTTGACGCTATTCCCCACTCAGGCATTATTGACAAACTCACCCAGGTAGGTAGCAACCTTTATATCATAAGCGGTTCACTAACTGGCTCACTGATAGAACCCATACAGTCAAAATAGGGGAATCCACCTCCAACAGCAGACACATACCCAGTGGTGTTCCATAGGGATAAGTCTTGGGAACTTTACTGTTCAGAATTTATTTCTCTGAAGTACAAGCAAAAACTAAAGGTCTATGGTTGAAAAATTTTGCTGATGACTGCAAACTGGGAGCAGTCATTAAACCCTCAAACGATATCACCATCCTACAAGAGGGTCTTATGCAACAAATGATTGGTGCCAAAGTCACAACCTTAATCTCAATGCAAAAAAATGTATTATCATCCCTTTTGGTAAGAGCGATGTTCCGGCTAGCTACCACATCAATAGCAACACCGTAATGGTGAGAGATCTGGGCACACAGGTTGAAAGAAACCTTACCTTTGATTACTATGTCTCCACAGTGGTAAGAAGGGCATTCTGTATTGCTCATTATAATAAGGGCATTTCCTCAAAAAAAAAAAAAAAAAAAAAGAAGTTGTAACTGCCCTGTACTCTTCCTTCATCAGGCCAATAATTGAGTACAACACCCCTTTTGATATGTACCTCTCCAAGCATATTCAACAACTGGGGAAACCACAAAGGTTTCTCAGAAGGAGAATTCAAGGTCTTCAGCATCTGTCCTATGTGGATCAGCTAAAATTACTATCACTTTACTCCGTTTCATACAGACTACTCAGAGGTGATCTCTGGCTTGCATATAAGGCAATCTCTGACTCTGCTTTATTAGAAATACTACATATCCGTAAGTTCAATGGCTTACAGGTTACTCATGCTAAAGGCCTTAACCTGGTATGTGGCATTAATAGAACCTGCTGGAGGGACAGATTTGTCTCCCAGAGGTTACCACACCTGTGGAACAGGCTCCCAATTCATGTAAAGCAGAACACCTCTTTGGCCCTCTTCAAGCCCAATCTGGACAATTGGATGGGTAACAGTAAATTCACCCTGGGGCTTCCTCCTGTGTCTCTCTTGGACAGGGCCAATATGTGCTGATCTTGGAAACAAGGGCAGAACTTGGTTAGGCTTGTAAGGACCATAGGGCCATTAGCATAGTAACTTCCTAAGATCCTATGATCCTGTGCAATGGTTGTTTATGGGAGGCACATGCATGCTTTTGTGGACGTGCAACCTTCTAACCAATTGGTGCACCTCTTACAAAGTGGAGCTCACCAAGCTATTAATGCTGCTGTTGCAGTGAACGTAGACATCCCCCCAACCCCAGAATGGGTAATATGCTGTTAGCCACTCTCTCCCATCCTCCCTACCCGGTACCTCCAGTGCCTGTGCCGCTAGTCAAACATGGGTCATCTGGACTGCAGGCAGATCTTTGTTCATTCCTGCTACAGAGCCAAGGCCATGTAACTCTCTTTGAGTTTAACTGGGCTGCATGCTTAAATTTCTGTTTCTTGCTTAATTCTCTGTTGCATGGTTAAATCAGGTCTACTTTGCTTACTGATATCCAGCTTACTGACACCATCCTACTGATCACATTATCTTGTGGTTTTGTCTGACCACCATAATAGAAAAGGAGAAATAGCCTACTTTACAACATTTTTTGCAGGTGGGCTGTGCCTCCTGAAGTCCCTCATAATTTGGGTGCACTGCCTCCACACCCTCGATTTCTAAATATGCTACCTACAAGGTCACACCAATTTGGAGAAAAAGGCAATACTGTAATTTCCTCTTCTTTGAGTTGGAGTGACATTAGAGGTAGTCTGTTTAAAGACTGGTATATAGACAGCATTATTTCTATATCATGGATTGCAGGAGGCTGCAGCTCCTGCATAAAGTATTTAGTATCATATTTACATCATGAAATATGCAGTCCGCTAACCAGTAGTAGGCTTGGACATGACAGATCTGTATGATAGTTTCAGCATTGAAAACATCAAGTAGAACCATTAAATCTGCTATATGCTTAGGTTCATAGGTAGGTACTAGGCTATTGGCCCTAGGGCCTATATAAGCCTAGCCAAAGGTACCCTGGCTTTCGCCACCCAAGAAAATTATTTTCCCGTGCCACTGTCGAGCAGAGCCACAGAAGTGATCCCCGGGGTGAATTTCCTATCTCCCATCCAATCATCAAGATTTTTCTTGAAGATTGCTAATGAGGAGCTTTGTTTGATATAGATAGGTAGTTTGTTCCAGAGTATGGGAAGTTTCTGGGACAGGAATCTACCCCTCCAGCATGTTCTGTTTATTGTGGTGACGAGATTTAGGTGCCTAGAGTGTGTAGCTCATAGGGATTGGGATTTCTTTAAGTGGAGCATGTCTAAAAGCTCTGAGTTTGACATAGCTTTGTGTGTTAGGCAGAGATCGCCTCTGAGTAGGCGATATGCAACGGAGTAAAGCTGCAGTTTTTTGAGACGGTCTGCATAGGGCATCTCTTTGAGGCCGGTAATCCTCTTTGTGAGGTATTTCTGTGGCCTTTCCAGTTGTTGTAGATGTCTTGTGAGGTACATACCAAAAGGAGCATTGTACTCTATAATGGGTCTAATGAGTGACGAGTAGAGGGGAACAATGACCTCTTTTTTCCTGGATGAGAAACCTTTTGTGATGAGGTGTGCCACATAGAAGGATTTCCTGACTACTGTGGCGATGTGATTATCAAAGGAGAGACTACTGTCCACCTGTGTCCCAAGGTCTCTTATCACACTTTTGGTGTTAAGTAGACTACCACCTATGTGGTAGTTCATGGGTACTGAGTTTTTACCAAAAGGAATGACAATGCACTTTCTGGCATTGAGCTTGAGGCTATGGCTTTGACACCAGGCATCTGTCTCAGCAAGGCCCTTTTGTAGGATGTCCACATCTTTTGGAGTTTTGATTATGGCTCCTAGTTTGCAGTCATCTGCGAACTTCATTAGCCAAAGACCTTCTGTGTTGGCCTGTACTTCAGAGAAGTAGATACCAAACAGGAGAGGACCCAGGACTGAACCCTGTGGTACTCCACTTGTCACTGGTCTGAAGTCGGATTTGGAGTCTGCTATTTTCACAGCGTGGGTTCTGTCAGTGAGCCAGTTGGCAACCCATCTTGTGACATAGGGATTTATACCTAGTTTAGTGAGTTTATCTATAATTCCAGAGTGGGGGATGGTGTCAAAAGCCTTGGCGAGATCTAGATAGGCTGTGTGAACCACCTTACCCTCATCTACGGCTTTGGTGACTGCTTTAAAGAAGTCTATCAGATTTAGGAGACATGATCTGCCTTTTACAAACCCAAACTGGGTGGGGTCCTGAGTTTGGAGATTACCAATGTCATTGTTTATAAGTTCCATGATGATACGCTCCATAGCCTTGCAGACCAGGCTCATTAGGCTAATGGGGTGGTAGTTTCTGGGGTCTGTGGTGGCTCCCCCTTTGTGGAGTGGGATAACTGTCACTGTGCGCCATTCAGTGGGCACATAGCCTGAGGTGAGGCTATGATTGAACATGGTACTTAGGTGGGGTGCCAGTTCGTTCTGTAGTTCATGTAGAACACAGCCTGGGATGTCATCAGGTCCCATGGATGCTGTGTTCTTGGCTTTGGATAGTGTGTTTTTCACCTGTGCAGCCATGATTACAGGAACTTTGCATTCTTCTGGTATAGAGATGGGCCCTTTAGGGGATGACAGAGGGGTAAAGTTAGCACTAAACCTATCTGCCAGGATGTTGGCAATATCCGTTGGTTCTGTATATTTAGTGCCATTGTGCTGTAACTCAGAGCAGATCTGAGTGTTGCCATTGAGATTCTTGACATAGCTATAGAATGCTTTGTGGTTGTCTTTAGAGTCAGTGGCAATTTTGTTTTCATAACTAGCTTTGGAGGATTTTATGAGGGATCTCAGGTTCTTACTGAAGTTGACCAGGGAGTTTCTCCAATCATGGGATTTTACTCTTTTTTGCAACAGTTTCTTTCTTCTGTTGTAGAGTTTGTTTATGGCAGGGGACCACCAGATTGGCTTCCTTTTTTTGGAGGATAGCATCTTGGTTCTGTTAGGGATTGCACGATCCATGCACTCATGTAAGTGCTTATAAAGTGCATCTGTGTAGGATTCAGCAGTCATACCTCTATTGTCCATCAGCATGGGTGTCGTGAAGTTTGCCAGTTCTGTCTTAAGAAGCGTGAAGTTGGCTTTGGAGGAATTTTTTACTGTGGTTTCCCTAATGGGTGGTGGGAGAGGGATGTGGATGTGGATGTCTAGGGTGATTAGCTTATGGTCGGATCTGACCAACGAGGAATTGACCTCTGGTGTGGAGCACCGGTTGCCCATGTTGGTAATAACCAGGTCTAGGATATTGCTGCCCCTGGTGGGAGTGTGGATAAGTTGATCCATGGCATTGGAATTTATGAATTCCAGAAAACGTTGAGCACAAGAGTTGGCATATGAGTAGTTTTCCCAGTTAATGGTAGGGTAGTTGAAATCACCCATTATTAGCGTGTTAGGTTGTACCCTAATATTTTCCAGTGTATTAAGAAATGAGGAGTGGGAATCCTGGGACATGGTGGGGGATCTGTAGCAAGCTACAATTTGGATTGCGGTCTTGCCCAGAGTTAGTTGCACTTGGATAATCTCGGATGCATTATGCTGAGCAACTAGCCTGGAGGTGTGGATATCCTTAATGAATATGGACACACCTCCGCCTTTAGTGTTTCGGTCCAGGTTAGGTGGCCGAAAGGTGTGGTATGAATTATAGCCTGGTAATGCAGGGGTACTCTCTGGAGCCTTGAACCAGGTCTCTGTCACTGCACAGATGTCGATGTTCTCCATTTTAAGGAGTGCCTTGAGAGAGTGCATTTTGAGGTTTGGCCTTCTAGCATTGAGTATCAATACCCTCAGATTCTTCTTGCCTGTACCTGCTAGGGTGGTGAATTTGTCATTTGAACCTTGCCTAAAAAAGGCACTATAGAGGTGGCTAGAGCCTTAGCCAGTATCCGGAATCCCAGGGGAGACAGGTGCAGGCCATCTCTGGCAAAGCATCGTGGCTTGTCGATCATGTCATCCCAGGCAGACAGATACTGGATCCCCTTAGAATGACACCAGAAGCTTAGCCAATTGTTGAAGTCAATCATTTTGTCCTTGTACTGTGGTATCATTCTGGGTGATGGCAGGATGCTACTCAGGGCTAGGGTCATACCTGCCTGGGCTACAAGATCAGACAGCTCCTCCATGTCCCTTTTCATGTAGTCCAAGGAGGTACGTCTCAGGTCATTCACACCAACATGGACAATGACAGAGTCATATTTGTACTTGTTGTGGAGTGACCTGAGTGCATGGGTTATGTGGCAGATCCTGGCACCCGACAGGCAGCTGACAGTAACTTTCTCCTTGTTTAGCCTTGTGAGTGGAACATCAGTGTGCCTGACTATAGAGACACCTATGACTAGAGTGTTGCATACGTTGTTATGCCTTATGGGCTGTGGTTGAGTGGCACACTGAGTTTGTGGGCTATGTGTCATTTGGGTTGTGTTGGGGGGGGTGGAGGTTGTTTGTGTTTCTGCTTTGGAGGTCCCTGTTGCTTGGGCAGGTTTTTACTGAGAGCCTCTGTGAATGTAGGTGTGTGTTTTGTGTTTCTGTGAGTGTGTTTTGGTGGTGTAGGTTTTGAGGGACTATGTGCTGAGTGTGGTGCAAGTGTTTACATTCTCCTCTTGACTGTCTAGTCCAGTCTTGGGTGAAGAGAGCTTTACTTCCAGTTTGGCAATATAAGTGCATCTCTCACAGGTTGTAATGTTGGGTGGTAGGAGGAGAGGGTTGTCTGTGTACATGAGGCAATTACTGCATTGCCCCAAGATGCCCAGATTTATCAGGTAGACAGGAGAAAACACCGGGGGCTGACCCTTAGACATGCCTGGATAGGTGCTTATTTGTTAAGTACTAGAAACTGTTTTCCTCTAGACAGTGAGGAAAGTTGAGTGCTGTAGTAATTTGTAGCTTATTTAGTGCTTACAATAAGTTCTGAACAAGTGCTGAAACAAAAAACTGGCGAGTTCTAAGAAACAAAATTAAGCTAGAAGGCTTCCCTCCAACACAGAAAGGCTTGGGGGCCTAGAAGCCTACAAATAGTCCTGGACACAGCAAATCTATATCCAGGCTAGACTACCCACAGGAAAGGCAGGAAACAAGCTTAGAAAAAGGTTTTTTTTTTTTTTTAGTTAACCTTCTGATGCATATTTGACTTCCCAGATGCATTTATAACTTTCTGTTGCATGTTTAACTCTTTGTACTTAACTGTCCTATGTATCCCCAGTTGTCTGATGCATGCTTAACTGCCTGCTCCAGGTTCAACTTTCTGATGCATGCTTAAGACATTGTTGCACATTTCTCTCTTTTTCTCTGATGCATGCTTAACGCTCTGGTATATTTTTAATATTCTGATGCATGCTCAGCTTTGGTGGATGCGCAGCTCTTTGTTGCACGTTTAACAAATGCATACTTAACATTCTGATGCATGCTTAACTCTCTGTTATATTTTTAATATTCTGATGCATGCTCAGCTTTGGTGGATGCGCAGCTCTTTGTTGCACGTTTAACAAATGCATACTTAACATTCTGATGCATGTTTGACTCTGATGCACGCTTAGCTTTATGACACGTTGAAATCTGTGTTGCGTATTTAGATCTCTGATGCATGCTTAGCTCTCTGATGCTTGTTTAGCTCTCTGATGCATGTTTAACTCTTGCTGCTTGCTTTCTGCCAGCCTGATCTAAATACAATGTTTCTTTGTAACTTTACCAATGTTATGCATAGCGAGAAGAAGGCAACTTCTAAATCTCTGCAATCTGTTCTCCCAATCTTGCATACCAGCACCCATTTGGATTTTAAGCTGGCTTTTACTACTGAACTTTTCTGTTTATACAACATGATTCAGCCTAGTGGTGATTATGACCCCTAGATCTTTTGTTGAGAGACTAACTCTCCCTTTGCCACCATCACACCATTCATGTTATCAGTAAAATGATTCTCCTTTGCTATTTCTGCTCCCATTACAATGAGGTTATTTATAGAGTAACAGCAAAAAGGAATGTTATACTACTGGAAACCAGTGAAGCCAGACACACCATATTCTATTTTTTTATTTTGTGGCATAACCCTTTACCCCATTCATGTTTTATAATTTTCTCCAAAAACATTACTTCAGAGCAAAAGGGAAAAGAAAGACTTAAGACTTGGTGTCCCTGGCTTATTACTCATTACTGAGATGAATGGTTGGCTATCCAAGCTACAGTTGATGTAGTAGTATATAAAAATAATACAGCATGAACCATGCACACTGAATGAAACCAAAAACAACCAAAGGCAACACTTTGATGAGGCACACAGCAGGAAATGTATTAAGTCCAAAAATCCAAAAGTGGTGTCACTACCCAAGTAATACTGAAGTCGTAGGTGCTAAAAAAAAGAATTTATTACAACACAAATCAAAGAAAGGTCAAGCGTTTTCATCCCTAATAAGTTGGGATTTCTTCAGAACCTTAAAACCAACAGCCCTATTGGCTTTAAACAGACACAATAAAACTTAATTACCAAATCATGTGATGTATTAAGATGTCATTAATTAAAATTTTGTTGAATTAAAAGTCACCTTGCACTAAAAATCATTGAATAATAAACTGTATCCTATGAAAAAAATGTACAACATAAAAGGTAAATGTTTCAGCAAAAAATAGTCATAAGAAAATAAATTGTATCCTGTGAAAAACATGTATAATATAGAAGGCAAATGTTTATGCAAAAAATAAATAGTCATAAAAGCAGTTATATATATCCAATAAAAGCAGCCTCCTCAATAAAAAAAAACAATCCAAATTAAATTCCCGTCAAGTAGTACAAGTTACTAAAATAAAAATAAACAAAATGAATATCAGTCATTGCCTATCCGTTTAGTTGTCTAGTACCTATAATTCCTGTCCTTTCAATTTAAGTATAAGAAAAATGGACAGGTTTTCATTGAGACCTGGGCTTGGAAGTTGCATTTAATTTAAATTGCCATAGTAACTCTCTTCTTTCTAGTTCCAGCTCCCACCAGCCTCCTCTCGGGTGTCTTGGATTGATATCAATAATCCCATATCTAAAATTAATGTTCCCAGGTCAAGTTTGGGTATGCTTAAAAAGGACATTGCTCACATTACCTTTGGAAATGGCATATAGATGGTCATAAATCCATTTCCTTAGCTGTCTTTCTGTCTTACCTACATAAAAATAATCACACCTTTTACAAATAGCTATGTAAATTATACCCATAGTGGCACAATTACCTTCCTTAAACTATATCTTAAAATGTGCATTTTGTAAAATAACACCAATTTCTTCCAAGATAAAACTACACTGTCTACATGCACCACATTGAGTGGTACCTTTGTAGCATCAAAACCAACAACCTCGCTGGTATAGGGTGTAAAAATAAAACTGAAAACAAAAATGACACCACACACAGACTAATGTGTAGCAAGTTTAATACATTTCTAAAGCTGTTTCATCAATGAGTACATTGTTTTTATATGTGATAGTTTTTATAATTTGTTGTCTATATATATATATATATATATATATATATATATATATATATATATATATATATATACTTGTTTTATGCTGTTGTTTAAACTGGAAATTCACTATCTGGCGTATTCAAAAGAAGTCGTATTTATACTGCATTGGATGAAAGCACTTAAGAAGTAAATTAAATTTGCTCCACAGAAGCTCACATGTGGTGGTGTTACTGTTTTTGTTTGTTATTGTAGTAGTATCTAGGAGATGAGTCTGGGTATGCTTAAAAAGGGCATTGTTCACATTACCTTTGGAAATGGCATACAGATGGTCATAAATCCATTTCCTTAGCTGTCTAAGTTGGGAGGGTGGCCTAATGGTTAAGGTGTTTGCCTTACAAACAGAAGGTGCAGGGTTCAAGTCTCACAAGGGATAACTGGCTAGGCTTAAAATGGCTCACAAGGGCAGTTAGCCTAGTACTAATCTATGAACCTATGAACCTATGAGTCCAACGTAGGACTCAGTTATCAGGTGTTCCTATACTGTTCTAGCACTGCCTATTGTGCATTGTCTTCCAGTTGTCCCTGTATTTTTCTAGGACTGCCAGATGTGCATTGTCTTCCAGCTGTCCCTGTAATGTTCTAGGACTGCCTGTTGTGCATTGTCTTCCATGTGCTGTTATAGATGCATTTCACAAAAGGAAATATATACCATTTTTTTTCTACAGCATTCCCTGACAGAGTGGAACATAGACATTTTAGTCACAGTCCTCACATTTTAGTTGTGTTCCTTTTAGTGGACAGAACTACTTAAAGTGCTCCTATTTGCATTACCAGTGAGTACAGAATTCTTTTTTATATACTATAATTTTCTTGTGATGAACAAATGCAGCCTTACTGCATGTTCTTTGGCATCTTTTTTTTTGTTTGCATTTCCAGTGGGGCAGTGTGACCTTCTACACTGTTTGGCAGCTGTTCTTTATATTCCTGTTCAAGAGAGCTAAGCCCTTCTGTACACACTTTATCAGGTTTATTATTTTGTTTGAATTTCAGCTTTTGTTATTATATCCTACCTTAAGCCTTAAGCTTTGGTTCACATCTGTTCTGTGTTCTATATTCCAGATTAACTGGCTCTAGAACCACTATTGAACTATTTAACAGCTGTGAGATTTACACTTGTTAAGGAGGACACAACTTTATTATACAGTTTACATGTGTGTATGAATTTGTTTTGTGATTCCAACTTGACTTTATTTTTTACATTGCTACCTGTTTTTCTGTTTGTCTTTCTACCAATTGGAATAGTGCCTTGTGGTACATGATTTATTGGCACATTAGCAGTTTCTAATTTGTCCCTTCCAGGAAACAATCTGTATAATACATACTGTAAAATCTGATTCTTGATCATACATACAGATTTTTTAATGTGTATTAAAACATTAACGTGGATAATTTAACACATAAAGACATAGGAATGCAAATGGCAAAAACTGAATTGTTGTTATGCCCTGTCCATTTTATTTTGTAAGGAAGTTTGTGTTGCAGTTTATAAAAGGAAATTAATAAATATGTACTGTGCATCCGTCTCTCTGCTTTTTATACAGAGATTTAAAATTCTATATTTGCCATTCTACAAACATGTAATATGTTGTTTAGAAGGATACTGCAACTGCATGGTGTGTGAAATACACCACAGAATTCAACATACATTAATTCATGTGGCATTTACTTTCTTTATATGCTGATATAAAGAGACTATGTTGAGAAGCAGAAAGAAATGACTATAACAATAGGAGTATACATTTAAAAAGTTCCTGTACTGTTTTTTAATAAAATGTTGTCAGCTGTAAATGTATAAACATGAAAAATAGAAGAAAACATTCCCTGTACTGTGCTAAGTGGCTGTTTATACAAAATCGCAGATTACTTTAGCCAACCTTTTTTCATTTTGCAACTAATGAAATCTGTCAGTCCATGCTTTGCAGGGTTTACTGAGATGTAAAATGAAAAAAAAAATCATAAGAAAAAAATGTTTCTGTCACTGAATTTCTCTATTCTCATAAAGATTTGGAGGGTAGCCCACACAGGAAATACATACACACACACACACACACACACACACACACACACACACACACACACACACACACACGCACACACACACACACACACACACACACACACACACACACACACACACACACACACACACACACACACACACACACACACAGTGTGTGTGTGTGTGTGTGTGTGTGTGTGTGTGTGTGTGTGTGCCTGTGTGTGTATGTGTATATGTATGTGTTTTTTTGGAACCTTACAAGATATAAAAACAAAAATGGCTGATTAGGAGGATTAGTATAAGAAAACTGTTTGCCACCAGCTGAAAGGCAAGCTATTAAAGAATTATGTGCACCACATCTGAATAATTTAGAATGGTTAATACGTTGAAAATGTAGCTATACATGTCTTGTATTTGTATGACCCTCACTTTCATTGATATGAGTACCTTTCAGAAATGAGTGCATATATTCATGAGATAACACTGCAGAAGTAAATACCCTTCAGCTGTTTTTCTGCTCCACACTTGAATCTACAAAAAATATTCATCACTGTGCAGTATTTAGTTTGTGTATCCCCTTTACTTCAATATTTTAACTGTATTCAGTTGACAGAGTAGAGAAACCAATTATTCAACCATTCATTATGTAATACAATTTATCCTGACATAAATGAAGAGATATCATTTTGTATGTCCAATATTTTTGATTGGCACAAAAGCTTATTGGAGAATTTTTGAGTTTTCTATGATGTCATATGTTGTTTTCCATAGTGTGTGAGTGCAACTAACATTATGCATTGTTGTCTTGCCTATGGGATGAGTTCTGGTTGAAAAGAGTCATTTTAATTACAACATGCCAAATGCATAGCATGCATACATACAGATGTGAACAAATAAATAAATATATTGCTTGACCTCCCAAAAAACAATCAGCTTGTCACACAATCTTTGTTAGTGGAATATATGAATGCGTACTGATTTTATTTTTAGTGGAATATATGAGTACGTACTGATTTTATTTTAGTGGAATATATGAGTGTGTACAGATTGTATTGATTTTATTTTTAGTGGAATATACGATTGCGCACTGATTTTATTTTTAGTGGAATATATGAGTGCATACGGATTTTATTTTTAGTGGAATATATGAGTGAGCACTGATTTTATTGTTAGTGGAATATATGAGTGGGTACTGATTTTATTGTTAGTGGAATATATGAGTGCGTACTGATTTTATTGTTAGTAGATTATATGAGTGCATACTGATTTTATTTTTAGTGGAATATATGACTGTGTACTGGTTTTATTTTTAGTGGAATATATATCAGAGCTTTAGCCGGCTAACATCTACCTGAAATCAGCTGGACGTATAAATGAATTTAAGTACACTTGTATCTGCTCTTTTGCATATAGTATTGTATTTAATTTATTTATTTGTGTTTTTCACTGAATATTAACTCAACTGAAGTTGTGGCTGTCCCTCTACAGTTAGTTCCCCACCCACCTTCCCTGTTCTTGTTTTGGTATTAATATTGGTGGCTTTGAAATTGCCCGCACCTCTTGTAGATTTGTATTTGGATACTACTTCTGGGCCCATCTCATTTGCTCACTCAACAGAGTGCAGTGAGATCATATTCTGATTTCAGGCACTCCTACTGTGTACGAAGAGAGCATTTGGGAAGGACAACTCCTGTAGCCTCTTAATATTGCTGTGTTCCTTCCCTCAAAAAAAATGTATATATATATATATATATATATATATATATATATATATATATATATATATATATATATATGTATATCTTATTCATCTGCTCTTACTGTAATTGTCTTAGTTGCTCTTCTGCATGCTGTTATCTGTTCAGTCGCTCTTACTCTGCACTTATTACTGCTTGTTAGTAGCCTTCTAATTTACTGCCTTCTGCACTTGTTTTTTAGTAATTTGTTAATTTAATTGCATTTATTTGAACTGTATTTGCCGTAGTGTTGCTACACACTTGGGTGTGCTGGCCTGCACTATAATTTGAATTGTATTTACTGCTGTTTTAGCTGCTTTTCTGTAACAAAAAAAAAAATAAATTCTAAGCTTGTTTCCTGCCTTTCCTGTAACTAGTTAAGGCCAGATACAGACTTGCTGTATCCAGGACTGTTGGTAAGATTCTGAGCCCCCCATAGGTTCATAGGTTCATAGGTTCATACTAGGCTATCTGCCCGAGGGCATTTACAAGCCTAGCCCATCGTTTTGTGGCTTACGCCACCCCTTTAGTATGGGGAACTATACCCATTATTTTGCTGTGCCTCTGTCGAGCAGTGACACTGAGGTAATCCCTGGGGTATATCTGCGATCTCCCATCCATTGGTCAAGATTTCTCTGGAACAAGGCCAGCGAGGTGCTCTGCCTCACATGTACCGGGATTTTGTTCCACAGCATAGGGAGTCTTTGGGTGATGAATCTATCCCTCCAGCACGTCCTATTAATAGCCGTGTCAAGGTTTAAGTCTCCCGCCCTTGTGGCTCTGATGGATCTAGATTTTTGAGGTGAAGCATATTCATCAAATCTGGGTTTGACATGGCCTTGTATGTTAGGCAAAGGTCACCTCTGAGCAGCGGTAAGCGACTGAATAGAGCTGGAGTTCTTTCAGTCGGGCAGCATAGGACAGATTTTTGAGACCCTTTATCCTTTTGGTGAGGAACTTTTGTGGCCTCTCCAGCTGCTGCAAGTGTCAGGTCAGATACATTCCGAATGGGGCATTGTACTCAATCATTGGTCTGATGAGTGATGAGTAAAGGGAGACTATGACCTCCCTTGATCTAGATGAGAATCCCTTCATGATAAGGTGGGCAATGTAGAAGGTCTTCCTAACTACTTTAGCTACATGGGTGTCGAATGACAGACTACTATCAACCTGGGTCCCCAGGTCCCTGATAACTTCTTCTGTGCTCAGTGGATTGCCACCTATTTGGTAGCTAGAGGTAACCTTGTTTTATCCGAAGGGTATGACTATTCATTTCTTGGCATTTAACTTTAGGCCGTGGCTCTGGCACCAGTTATCCGTTTCTGTGAGACCCTTCTGAAGGATATCTGTGTCAGATGTGTTTTCTACTATGGCCCAGTTTGCAGTCATCTGCAAACTTTGTCAGCCATAACCCTCCTGTGTTTGCTTGTACTTGGAAAAGTAGATGCCAAACAAGAGTGGGCCCAGGACTGAGCCCTGTGGGACACCACTTGTGACAGGCTTTGAGTCTGACATGGCGCCAGCAGCTCTGACCCTGTGGGTTCTGTCACTCAGCCAGTTTGCAACCCATCTTGTGATGTATGGGTTGACATTTAAGCTGATGAGTTTTTCAATGATACCCAAATGGGGTATTGTATCGAAGGCCTTAGCCAGATCGAGGTAGGCTGTATGGACTGCCTTTCCCTCATCAATGGCTTTGGTGACTGTTTCGAAAAAGTCAACCAAGTTTAAAAGGCATGATCTGCCTTTGACAAAGCCAAACTGGGTTGGATCCAAAGTCTGCAAATTCCCTATGTCTTTATTTATGAGGTCCATTATGATCCTCTCCATGGCTTTGCAGATAAGGCTTGTCAAGCTAATGGGCGGTAATTTCCAGGGTCGGTGGAGGCACCGCCTTTGTGAAGTGGTACCACAGTTGCAGTGCGCCACTCCTGGAGTGTATCCAGAGGTAAGACTTTGATTAAACAGCTGTCATAGCTGTGGGTTTAATTCCTCATTGAGTTCATGGAGCACACAGCCGGGGACACCATCAGGTCCCATGGATGCTGTTTTTTGCTTTGGAGAGAGCAGTTCTCAGTTGGGCGCTGGAGATGTTTGGGGGGCTGCAATCGTTTGGTATAGATATCTCTCCTTTTGGGGTTGAGGGGGGGGAGAAGTTTGCACTGAACCTGTCAGCCAGTATGTTGGCAATGTCTGTAGGATCAGTAATCTTCACATCATTTTGAACTAGCTCTGAGCATATCTGGGAGTTTCCTCCCAGGTTTCTAACATAGCTAAAGAAGGCCTTATGATTGTCTTTTGAGTCTTTAGCTATTTTTCTCTCGAAATTTGCTTTGGATGATTTTATGAGAGCTCTTAGTTTTTTACTTATAGTGATCAAGGGTGTCTTACCTTTTAAGGATTTTGCTCTATCTTGTAGTAGCTTCCTCCTTTTGTTGTAGAGTTTGTTTATGGCTGGGGTCCACCAGACTGGATGCTTGCCTTTGGTACAAAGAGTCTTTGTTTTGCTTGGGATTGCCTTATCCATGCAGTCCTGCAGGTGCTGGTAGAAGGCATTTGTAAGTGATTCAGCGGCTTGAGTACTGTTTTCCGCCAGCTCGGGGCCTTAAAGGAGACCACACTAGTCTTTAGAAGTGTGAAGTCGGCTTTTGAGAAGTTCTTTACTGTGGTCTTTTTATTTCAGGTGGGGGTGGGATGAGGACCTCCAGCGAGATTAGTTTGTGGTCTGATCTCACCAGTGAGGGGTACACCTCGGTGTTGAACATTGTGCTCCCATGTTCGTGATGATGAGATCAAGTATGTTATCTCCTCTTGTGGGGATGGTGACTAGTTGTTCCATGGCATTTGAGTTTATGAATTCCAGGAACTTTTGGGCTAGGGTGTTTGGGCTTGAGTAGTGTTCCCAGTCTATATTAGGGTAATTGAAGTCACCTAGTATGATGGTGTTTGGTGATACATTTATCCCTCTAGTGTTTTCAGGAAGGCCATGTGAGGTTCCTGAGTTTGTGAGGGTGGCCTGTAACATGCTACAATTTGCAGAGCAGTCTTGCCTATGGTTAATTGCACCTGGATGGTCTCCGATGCATCGTGCGTTGCCACCAGTCTTGAGGTGTGGGTGTCCTTGATGAATATGGATACCCCTCCTTTCTTGGTATTGTCCAGATTTTGGGGCCGGAACGCATGATATGAGGTAAAACCTGATAGCGCTGGGGTGCTCTCAGGAGCCTTGAACCAGGTTTCTGTCACAGCACAGACATCGATGTTCTCCATACTGAGAAGGGCCTCGAGTGCGTGCATTTTGAGATTTAGACTTCTGGCATTGAGCAGCATTCCCCTTAGTTTTTTCCCTTTTGTGTTCTAGGGTGGTAGGTTTAGAATTTGAGCCTTGCCTAAAAAAGGCACTATGGGGGTGGCAAGAGCCTTTGCCAATATCCCGAATCCCAGGGGTGACAGGTGCAAGCCGTCCCTAGTGAAGCAGTGTGGCTTGTCCAGCATGTCATCCCAGGCAGACAGACACTGGATCCCCTTTGAATGACACCAGTGTTTAAGCCAATTGTTAAAGCTGATCATCTTATCTCTGTATTGTGGCATCATTCTTGGTGAAGGTAGGATACTGCTCAAGGTCAGGGTCATACCTGTCTGGGCTACATAATCAGAGAGCTCCTCAATGTCTCTTTTCATGTAGTCCAAGGAGGTACGTCTCAGGTCGTTTACACCAGCATGGACAATGACTGAGTCATATTTGTACCTGCTGTTGAGAGACCTGAGTGCTTGCGTTATGTGGCGGATTCTAGCGCCCAACAGGCAGCTTACTGTGACCTTCGCCTTACTCAGTCTGGTGAGCGGGACGTCAGTGTGTCTGACTATGGAGTCATGCCTTCCTGTGTTGGAGGGAAGCCTTATAGTTTATCAGTGGGAGTGGTAAGCACTAGGTAGCCTATCTACCATGGGAAGAGTGGGTTTTGGCCCTGAAATTGTAGTTCATTGGCCATTTGGGTAGTTTTTCCATCTCTTTCTACTTTATGGTTAAAAGCCTGTTTTGCGTTTGGCCCCCGCCTTTCCTATAACTAGTGTAATCCAGGTACAGATTTGCTGTATCCAGGACTGTTGGTAAGATTCTGAGCCCCCCAGCCCTTTTGTGCTGGAGAGAAGCCTTCTAGCTTATCAGTGGGAGTGGTAAGCACTAGGTAACCTATCTACTACAGGAGGAGTGGTTTCTGGCTTTTCCATCTCTTTCAACCTTCTGATTAAAAGTCTGTGTTTGCGCTTGTTTCCTGCCTTTCCTGTTACTAGTCTAGTCCAGGTACAGATTTGCTGTATCCAGAACTCTTTGTAAGCTTCTGAGCCCTCCAAACCTTTCCGTGTTGGAGGGAAGCCTTCTAGCTTATCAGTGGGAGTGGTAAGCATCAGGTAGCCTATCTACCACAAGAAGAGTGGTCCCTGGCCCAGAAATTGTAGCTATTGGCTGTCTGAGCAGTTTTTTTTCCATCTCTTTCAACTTTCTTGTTTGAAAGCCACACTTGTGCCTGTTTACCGCCTTTCCTATAACTAGCCTAGTCCGGTTACAGAGTTGCTGTATCCAGGATTGTTAGTAAGCTTCTGAGCCCCCAAGCCTTTCTGTGTTGGAGGAAAGCCTTCTAGCTTATCAGTGGGAGTGGTAAGCACTAGGTAGCTTATCCTCCATGGGAAAGTGAGGTTTGGCCCAGAAATTGTACTTTATTTGGCTGTTTGTGCAGTTTTCCATCTCTTTCAACTTGCTGGCTTAAAAGCCTACATTTGTACTTGTTCCCCGCCTTTCCTGTAAATAGTCTAGTCCAGGTACAGATTTGCTGTATTCCAGGACTCTTTGTAAGCTTCTCAGCCCCCTAAGCCTTTCTGTGTTGGAGGGAAGCCTTCTAGCTTATCAGTGGGAGTGTTAAGCATTAGGTAGCCTATCTACCACAAGAGGAGTGGTTCCTAGCCCAGAAATTGTAGCTACTGGCCGTTTGGGCAGTTTTTTTTCCATCTCTTTCAATGTTCTGGTTTAAACGCTGCACTTGCGCTTGTTTCCCACCTTTCCTGTAACTAGCTTAGTCCAGATACAGAGCTGCTGTATCCAAGACTGTTGGTAAGCTTCTGAGCCCCGCAAGCCTTTCTATGTTGGAGGAAAGCCTTCTAGCTTATCAGTGGAAGTGGTAAGCACTAGGTAGCCTTTCTACCATGAGAGGAGAGGTTCTCAGCCCAGAAATTGTAGTTTATTGACCATTTGGACAGTGTGTCCGCCTCTTTCAACTTTCTGGTTTAAAAGACCACGTCTGCGCTTGTTTCCCATCTTTCCTTTAACTAATCTACTGGTAGCACTAGAAAGCCTTAAACTGATACAAGCCTTCTAGCTTAGGAGAGAGACTTTGGAGTGATTAAGTATCAGTTTTCTGTACTTTCTTGCTGTACTTAACTGTTTTCTACATAAACACAGATTTTCCAGTGTTTATTGTGATTTAAAAGCTTGTTTTTTTCACACATTGTACTTATTTGACTGCCTGCAATTTAAAAAGTTGTTTTTTGTTTAAATAGTTTAACTGCTGTAGGCTACACACTAAAGTGCAATAGCCTTTTCTGATCATTTGTAGTCATTTAAAACTGTTTTAAGTGTATTTTTTTTACTGTTTTTGCCTTATCTTTTCAAAATAAAAGAAAAAAAAAGAAAAAAAAAATCCCTGTTTCCCACCTTTCTAAGCTAGTATAGTCCAGTTTTCAGGCTAGTGCTGAATTCAGGGCTGTGATATTAGATTCTGAGTTGCCCATACCTTACTTGGATAGAAGGAAGTTTCTCTGTTCACCTGTGAGAGAGGGGAGCTTTGAGCAACCTGTCTGTCCCTGGAGGAGTGGTTACAGCCCAGAAGTTAGTAGTTTATTGGCCATTTTGGGCTAATTTCTATCTCTTTCATTTCCTTGCTATAAAAACCACGTTTGCACGGTTTTGCGCACCAGGCAGTGTCAGTTAGCTACGGTTAAATTATTCCCGGTTCCACTAAGTCTCCTCTTTAGTTTTTCCCTTGAAACTAGTCTAACTCTCAGCCTAAGCACTCAAAAAGCATCTTATAGCCCAGCACTTGCTCAGACCTAATAGCAAGCACTAATATACTCTGACACTGATTGCCCAGCAGGGCAAGGCTCTTTATTCATCCCCCACCAACCAAGTGACTAAGCAGCTCACCCTACTATTCAGGCATGACCAAAGGACAACTTCACGTACACTGTCCAGTCCATCTGGTGAATCTGGGTATCCTGAGGCAATGTTACAACTGACTCATGTACACAGACAACCCTCTCCCCCTACCACAAGACACTAACATATGCGTGAGATGCAATTATACAGCCAAACTGGAAGCTAAGCTGTCTCCACCCAAGAAAGAATAAAATATAAAGAAAAAATGATAAATTTCAACAATTGGCTAAGCTTCTGGTGTCATTCAAAGGGGATCCAGTGTCTGTCAGCCTGGGACGACATGCTTGACAAGCTGCATTGCTTCACAAGAGATGGCTTGCACCTGTCACCCCTAGGCTTTTGAATACTGGCCAAGGCTCTTGCTGCCCCCATAGTGCCTTTTTTAGGCAAGGCTCAAATGTCAAACCAGCCTCCGTAAACAGCACAATTAACAAAAAACTGAGGGTTATGCTACTCAGTGCCAGGAGTTTAAATATCAAAATGCAAGTGCTCGAAGCACTCCTCAGTATGGAGAATGTCGACATCTGTGCAGTAACTGAAACCTGGTTCAAGGCTCCAGAGAGCACCCCGGCACTACTGGGCTACAACTCGTACCACACGTTTCAGCCACAGAACACAGACCAATCATAAAAGGAGGGGATGTATCCATACTCATCAACGATACCAACACCTCCAGGTTAGTGGCACAGCATGATACCTCTGAGATCATCCATGAGCAACTAACATCAGGCAAATTGTGGCCTGCTACAGATCACCCTCCTTGACCCAGGACCAATAGTCTACCTTTCTGGAGACACTGGAAAACATGAAGGTCCTACCAAACACCCTGATATTGGGCAATTTCAATTACCCTACCATTCACTGGGAAAACTACTTGAGTACAAATTCCCAGGCCTACTGCTTCCTGGAATTCATCAACTCAAATGTCCTGGATCAGTTGGTAAACTCCCCTACCAGAGGTGAAAACATATTGGACCTGGTCATCACCAACATGGGCGACAGGTGTTCCACACCGGAGGTCAACCCATCACTGGTTAGATCAGACCATAAACTAATCACTCTGGATGTCCACACCCCACCACCACCCCAACTAAGGAAACCACAGTAAAAAACTTTTCTAAAGCAAACGTCACCTTACTTAAGACAGAGGTGGTAAGTTTCACAGCCCCCACGCTAAAAGATAACACTGCCCAAGATGCAGAAACCTTTACAAATGCACTCTATGAGCACCTACAAGGATGCATGGATCATGCCATCCCTAGCAAAACCAAGACTCACTCCTCTAAGAGAAGGAAACCAGTTTGGTGGACCCCTGCAATAAACAGGCTATACAATAGAAGGAGGAAACTAGTTCTGAAAAAAAGCAAATCCCAAGAAGGAAAGACATCCCTGATCAGTATCAGTAAGAAACTGAGGTCCCACATAAAATCATCCAAGGCTAACTTAGAAAAAAATAGCCAAGGATTTAAAAGATAAGCACAAAGCCTTCTTTTGCTATGTTAAGAATCTAAGTGGCAACTCGAAAATATGTACTGAACTAGTGCAAAATAGCACAAAATATACTGAACCTACTGATATTGCCAACATCCTGGCAGATAGATTCAGTGCAAACTTCACCCCCCTCTCACCTCCAAAAGGGCCCACAACAATATGGGAATAGTGTAATGTCCCAAAAATCACAGACGCACAGGTGAAAACAGCCCTTTCAAAAGCCAAAAAATACAGCGTCAATGGGACCAGATGGTATCTCAGGCTGCGTCTTGCACGAACTACAGAACAAACTAACCTCCCCCCCACCTAAACACACTGTTCATACTCAGCCTCTCCACAGGCTACGTGCCCAAAGAATGGCACACAGAAACAGTTATTCCTCTCCACAAAGGAGGAGCCACAACTGACCCTGGTAACTATTGCCCCATAAGCCTGACTAGCCTGGTCTGCAAGGCTATGGAGCGCATCATCATGGAACTCATTAACAAAGACATTGGGAACCTCCAAACACTTGACCTGACCCAGTTTGGCTTTGTTAAGGGCAGATCATGTCTACTAAACCTGGTTGACTCCTTCGAGACAGTCACCAAGGCCATAGATGAGGGAAAGGTGGTTCACACAGCCTACCTTGACCTCACCAAAGCTTTTGACACCATTCCCCACTCAGGTATTACAGAAAAACTCACAAGCCTGAACAGAAACCCCTATGTCATGAGATGGGTTGCCAACTGGCTTACAGACAGAACTCACACAATAAGAATAGTGGGCTCCAGGTCTGACTCTAAACCAATCACAAGTGGTGTCCCACAAGGCTCGGTCCTGGGACCCCTACTGTTCAGCATATACTTCTCAGAAGTACAGGGAAACACAGGAGGACTATGGCTAAACAAGTTTGCCAATGACTGCAAACTGGGAGCCATAATTGACTCTTCGGCTGACACGGACATCCTCCAAAAGGGCCTTACTGAGACGGACACCTGGTGTCAAAGTCATGGCCTCAAGCTAAATGCCAAAAAATGCATAGTCATCCCGTTTGGGAAAAACAAAACATCCATGAATTACCACATAGGTGGCAGCCCCCTTAATACAGAAGAGGTAATAAGAGATCTGGGGACCCAGGTAGATAGTAATCTCTCCTTTGACAATCATATTGCCAAAGTAGTTAGGAAATCCTTCTATGTGGCCCATCTAATTACTAAAGGGTTCGCATCTAGAAATAAAGAGGTTATAGTGCCTATCTACTCGTCACTCATTAGACCCATCATAGAGTACAATGCCCCATTTGGGATGTACCTCACAAGACACTTCCAACAGCTGGAAAGACCAGAAAAGTACCTCACCAAGAGGATTACTGGTCTCAAACATATGTCCTATGCAGCCCAACTGAAAAAACTCTGGCTGTATTCAGTGGCATATCGCTTACTCAGAGGTGATCTCTACCTGACTGACAAAGCCATGTCCATCTCAGAATTGATGGACATGCTCCACCTAAAGAAATCTGATTCACTGCGAGCCACACGCTCTAGTGAGCTAAACATCACCACAACAATAAATAGAACATTCTGGAGGGATAGATTCCTTTCACAGAGACTCCCCATGCTTTGGAACAAGGGCCTATAGAAGCCTAGCCAAAAAGGTACCCTGGCTTTCACCACCCAAGAAAATTATTTTCCTGTGCCCATGTCGAGCAGAGCAGTAGAGGTGATCCCTGGGGTGAATTTCCTACTTCCCATCCAATCATCAAGATTTTTCTTGAAGAGTGCTAATGAGGAGCTTTTTTGATATAGATAAGTAGTTTGTTCCAGAGTATGGGAAGTCTCTGGGACAGGAATGTATCCATCCAGTATGTTCTGTTTATTGTGGTGACAAGGTTTAGGTCCCTAGAGTGTGTAGTTTGGATGGATTAGGATTTTTTTAAGTGATGCATGTCCAACAGTCCAACAGCTTTGGGTTCGACATAGCTTTGTATGTTAGGCAGAGATCGCCTCTGAGTAGGCAATATGCGACAGAGTAAAGCTGGAGTTTTTTGAGACAGTCTGCATAGGGCATCTGTTTGAGGCCGGTAATTCTCTTTGTGAGGTATTTCTGCAGCCTTTCCAGTTGTTGTAGATGTCTTGTGAGGTACATACCAAAAGGGGTGTTGTACTCCATAATGAGTCTAATGAATGATGAGTAGAGGGGAACAATGACTTATTTTTTCCTGGATGAGAAACCTTTTGTGATGAGGTGTGCCATGTAGAAGGATTTCCTGACTACTGTGGTGATGTGATTATCAAAGGAGAGACTACTGTCCAACTGTGTCCCAAGGTCTCTTATCACACTTTCAGTGTTAAGTAGCCTACCACCTATGTGGTAGCTCATGGGTACAGAGTGTTTACCAAAGGGGATGACAATGCACTTTTTGGCATTGAGCTTGAGGCCAAGGCTTTGACACCAGGCATCTGTCTCAGTAAGGCCCTTTTGTAGGACGTCCACATCATTAGGAGTTTCAATTATGGCTCCTAGTTTGCAGTCATCTGCGAACTTCATTAGCCAAAGACCTTCTGTGTTAGCCTGTACTTCAGAAAAGTAGATACCAAGCAGGAGAGTACCCAGGACTGAACCCAGTGGTACTCCACTTGTCACTGGTCTGAAGTCGGATTTGGAGTCTGCTACTTTCACAGTGTGGGTTCTGTCAGTGAGCCAGTTGGCAACCCATCTTGTGACATAGGGCTTTTTACCTAGTTTAGTGAGTTTATCTATAAGTCCAGAGTGGGGGATGGTGTCAAAAGCCTTGACGAGAGCTAGATAGGCTGTGTGAACCACCTTACCCTCATATACAGCTTTGGTGACTGCTTCAAAGAAGTCAATCAGGTTTAGGAGACATGATCTGCCTTTTACAAACTCAAACTGGGTAGGGTCCAGAGTTTGGAGATTACCAATATCTTTGTTTATAAGTTCCATGATGATACATTCCATGGCCTTGCAGACCAGGCTCATTAGGCTAATGAGGCGGTAGTTCCCGGGGTCCATGGTGGCTCCCCCTTTGTGGGGTGGGATAACCGTGCTGTGCGCCATTCAGTGGGCACAAAGCCTGAGGTGAGGATATGATTGAACATGGTGCTTAAGTGGGGTGCCAGTTCATTCTGTAGTTCATGCAGAATGCAGCCTGGGATGTTGCCAGGTCCCATGGATGCTGTGTTCTTGGCTTTGGAAAGTATGATTTTTACCTGTGCAGCCGTGATTACAGGAACTTTGCATTCTTCCGGTATAGAGATGGGCCCTTTGGGGGGGAGAGGGGGTAAAGTTAGCACTGAACCTATCTGCCAGGATGTTGGCGATATCAGTTGGTTCTGTATATTTAGTGCCATTGTGCTGTAACTCAGAGGAGATCTGAGTGTTGCTATTGAGATTCTTGACATAGCTATAGAATTCTTTGTGGCTGCCTTTAGAATCAGTGGCAATTTTGTTTCCATAACTAGCTTTGGAATATTTTATGAGGGATCTCAGCTTCTTACTGAGGCTGACCAGGAAGTTCATCCAGTCATGGGATTTTACTCTTTTTTGCAACAGTTTCTTTCTTCTGTTGTAGAGTTTGTTTATGGCAGGGCACCACCAGACTGGCTTCCTTTTTTTGGAGGATAGCATCTTGGTTCTGTTAGGGAGAGCACGATCCATGCACTTGTGTAAGTGCTTATTAAGTGCATTTGTGTAGGATTCAGCAGTCTTACCTCTATTGTCCATCTGCATGGGTGTCGTGAAGTTTGCCACTTCTGTCTTAAGAAGAGTGAAGTTGGCTTTGGAGAAATTTTTTACGGTGGTTTCCCTAAGGGGGGTAGGGGTGGGATGTGGATGTCCAGGCTGATTAGCTTGTGATCAGATCTGACCAATGAGGAATTGACCTCTGGTGTGGAACACCGGTCGCCCATGTTGGTAATGACCAGGTCTAGGATATTGTTGCCCCTGGTGGGGGTGTGGATAAGTTGATCCAAGGTGTTGGAATTTATGAATTCCAGAAAACATTGAGCAAAAGAGTTGGTACATGAGTAGTTTTCCCAGTTAATGGTGGGGTAGTTGAAATCGCCCATTATTAGGGTGTTGGGTTGTACCCTAATATTTTCCAGTGTATCAAGAAATGAGGAGTGGGAATCCCGGGGCATGGTGGGGGATCTGTAGCAACTTACAATTTGGATTGCAGTCTTGCCCAGAGTTAGTTGCACTTGGATAATCTCGGATGCATTATGCTGAGCAACTAGCCTGGAGATGTGGATATCCTTAATGAATATGGACACGCCTCCACCTTTAGTGTTTCGGTCAATGTTAGGTGGCCAAAAGGTGTGGTATTATTTATAGCCTGGTAATGCAGGGGTGCTCTCTGGAGCCTTGAACCAGGTCTCTGTAACTGCACAGATGTCAATGTTCTCCATTTTAAGGATTGCCTCAAGTGAATGCATTTTGAAGTTTAGACTTCTAACATTGAGTAGCATTACCCTCAGATTTTGCTTGCTTGTACCTGTTAGGGTAGTGAATTTTTCATTTGAACCTTGCCTAAAAAAGGCACTATAGGAGTGGCAAGAGCCTTACTCAGTATCCAGAATCCTAAGGGATACAGGTGCAGGCCATCTCTGGCAAAGCATTGTGATCTGTTGATCATGTCATCCCAAGCAGACAGATACTGGATCCACTTGGAATGACACCAGAATCTTAGCCAATTGTTGAAGTCAATCATTTTGTCCTTGTACTTTGGTATCATTGTGGGTGATGGCAGGATGCTACTCAGGGCTAGGGTCATACTTGCCTGGACTACAAAATCGGAGAACTCCTCCATGTCTCTTTTCATGTAGTCCAGGGAAGTACATCTCAGGTCATTCACACCAACATGGACAATGGCAGAGTCATATTTGTACTTCTTGTGGAGTGACCTGAGCACGTGCGTTATGTGGTGGATCCTAGCACCTGACTGGCAGCTGACAGTGACATTCTCCTTGTCTAGCCTGGTGAGTGGAACATCAGTATACCTGACTATAATGTCACCTATGACTAGAATGTTGGGTATGTTGTTATGCCTTATGGGCTGTGGTTGAGTGGCACACTGAGTTTGTGGGGCTATGTGTCATTTGGGTTGTGTTGGGGGGTGGAGGTTGCATGCGTTTCTGCTTTGGAGGTCTCTATTGCTTGAGCAGATTTTTATTGGGAGCCTCCACAAATGTAAGCATGTGTTTTATTTTGCTATATGCGTGTTATGGTGGTGTAGGTTTTGAGGGACTATGTGATGAGTGTGGTGTGGTGCAAGTGTTTACCTTCTCCTCTTGACTGTCTAGTCCAGTCTTGGGTGAAGAGAGCTTTGATTCCAGTTTGGCTATATAAGTGCATCTCTCACAGGTTGTAGTGCTGGGTGGTAGGAGGAGAGGGTTGTCTGTGTACATGAGGCAATTGCTGCATTGCCCCAAGATACTGAGATTCATCAGGTAGATAGGAGAAAACACCGGGAGCTGACCCATAGACATGCCTGGATAGGTGCTTATTTATTAAGTACTAAAAACTGTTTTCCTCTAGACAAGTGAGGAAAGTTGAGTGCTCTAGTAATTTATAGCTTATTTAGTGCTTACAATGAGTTCTGAACAAGTGCTGAGCTTAAAGAAACAGATTTGAGTGCTAAAACTAAAAATATGGCTAGTTCTAAGGGAAAATTTGAAGAGCAGACTTTATGGCACAAGGAATAGTTTAACCCTAGCTAAGTGGTGATGCATAAAGTGCATATATTTTTTAATATAACAGTAGCAAATGAGCAAACTGATTTAAACAAATTAACCAATAAAAAGCTAAAAACTGAGCCCCTTTCCAGCAGTCTTTGATCAGACAAGTTCTAACTGCACACTCCTGCCACTAGGGTGCAGGGGAACCTTCTCCAAAAAATGATGGTCTGGATTAGTGCCCAAGTTATACAAACAAAGCTAGATTCAGCAGGTCTGAATTTAGTCTATGCTACAGCAAACAAGGCGTACCAATTTCAGAAAGAAACAGTTCAAATGAGCAAGCACAATAAGCCTTTAACCAGAAACTCCCAGCTCAGAAGGGCAGAATCTACCCTCTCCTCCCGCAAGAGTACAGACCACACCTTCTTAATGTAAAATAACTGGCCCAAATCCCAAGTGCTTAAACCAGAACTAATACAGTCTTAGATTAACAGACACTAAGCCTTCAATCAGCAACTCCTGACTTAGAAGGATGTAAGCTACCTGTCCTGCCACAACAGTGTAGGCCACAAATGTTCTTAATGTAAAACAACTGATCTGAAGACCAAGTGCTTCAACCAAAGGCTTAGAATAACAGTTACAATTTAATCAGGCTACTAAAAAGCAGTAATACATGCAACAGAATAAATGCAGTAAAGTAGGAAGAAGCACATATACAGTAAAAGCAGATGAATAAAGTGCAATTTTTTTTAAATATAATTATAGAAAACAAGCAAACTAATTTAAACAAATTACCCAATTAACCAGTAAAAAAGCACAAAACTGAGTCCTGGTCCAGCAGTCTTCAATCAGAGAAGTTCTAACTGTACACTGCTGCCACTAGGGTGCAGGGGAACCTTCTCCAAAAAAGATGGCCTGGATTAGTGCTCAAGTTATACAAACAAAGCTAGATTCAGCATGCCTGAATCTAGTCTATGCTACAGCAAACAAGTTACACCAATTTCAGAAACAGTTCAAATAAGCAGGCACAATAATCCTTTAACCACAAATTCCCAGCTCAGAAGGCCAGAATCTAACCTCTCCTCCCACAAGAGTGTAGACCACACACCTTCTTAATGTAAAATAACTGGCCTGAAGCCTAAGTGCTTAAACCAGAACTAATACACTTTTAGAATAACAGACATTGAGTCTTCAATCAGCAATTCCCAATTTAGAAGGATGTAAACTACCTGTCCTGCCACAACAGTGCAGACCACAAACCTTCCTAATGTAAAACAGCTGGTCTAAAGCCCAAGTGCTTAAACCGAAAGGCTTAGAATTTGTGTCTTTCTGCTTTTTCCCGGTTAGGGGTCGCCACAGTGGAACTCTGGTCCACTAATGATTGGCAGTTGATTTTTATGTACCGGCTTGCCAGGCCTGATGCACAACCTTCAACAAAGGTATGCCCATTCACGCATGTCTCCACGTAGAAGATGCTCTAGCTGAGAATCAAACCGAACAGTGTCTTACTGTGAGGCGACAATGCTACCGCAGCACCACCACCGTGGGAAACCGAAAGGCTTAGAATAACAGTTATAATTTAATCAGGCTACTACCAAGCAGTAATAAATGCAGCAGAATAAATACAATTGAGTACTTTTAAGAAGAGGCAAAAGCAAAATAAAGTGCATTTTTTTTTTTTTTTGCAAGGAGAGAGGAAGGAGGAACAGAGGTTAAGAACCTAAGTGGGATGACCTTCTCAAATGTTCTCTCTGTATTAAATAGAGTGAACAAAAGACTGGAGGGTTGTCCCAGATCAAATTTACAGTAGGGGCGGGCAACTGCAAAGCCACCAGCTATAACAACTTTACAAGAATAGGGTGGGTGGGGGAAAAACTGTTTCAGGATAGATGAGAAACATAAAACAATGCCAGAAAATATATAAAATTATTCAGTCAGGCAAACAATAATTCAGTCAGGCAAAATTAAGACAATGCAGAACTCTGCAAGGTTAAAATGCCAAGAAATATATTTATCAATCAGCAATATATTTCCAAATTGTTTGAGAATAAGACCAGCTAGAACACCAGGAGTTTACAACAGTGTATGCAAGAATTTACAAACAGAATCTATTTTTAAATTAGCAAGCCTTGAAGCAATCATATAACACAAAAGCTGTTAGACCAGTTTTATAAACTCCACCTCAGAAATAGGGGATAAGCAGTTTCAGGACAGATGAGAAACATAAAACAATACCAGAAAATATATACAATTATTCAGTCAGGCAAACAATAATTCAGTCAGGCAAAATTAAGACAATGCAGAACTCTGAAAGGTTAAAATGCCAAAAAATATACTTATCAATCAACACTATATTTCTAGATTGTTTGAGAATCACACCAGCTAGAACAGCAGGAGTTTCCAACAGATATGAGTGCGTACTGATTTTATTGTTAGTGGAATATATGAGTGTGTACTGATTTTATTTTTAGTGGAATATATGAGTGAGTACTGCTTTTATTGTTCGTGGAATATTGTGTGCATACTGATTTTATTGTTCGTGGAATATATGAGTGCGTAGATTTTATTGTTCGTGGAATATATGAGTGCATACTGCTTTTATTGAGCTTACACAGTATGCATGTTGGGATGCCATACAAATGTTTAGCCTATAAGTGGATATACCTGTCTGTCTGTTTGCATATGTATCTCAGTTTGTCCATTTGATCATCATCTGTCCAGTGATGCATTCCGGGTGTTTTTCTCAGCATCTGGGAACATACAATAGTTCATCCATATGATATTTAGCATTTGCAGTCTGATAGTCAAATGTATAGTATTTTTACTGATATGTAATGAGGTTTAACAAATATTTTATGAAACTTTAATGCACAACAGAAAATGTTACATAAGCTTCACACTAGAAGCAGTTGCAAAGGCAGATGAGTAGCTGCGTGTTACTATGTATAAGCAGATTGACATTCCTTGCTGCCATTTTCTGCTATATATGGGCTCCCTTTCAGAACCCCAATGAAGTTACCTGTACTGGCTGGTTATGATTAAGTGCCAGAAAAGTGACAAAATCATAATTCAGGGCCATAACTGTGGCTAAGCAAACAATTAAGACATGAAGGGATATGCATCAGGCATGTCTGACACTCTGACAAGGATGTGAAAAAGGCACAATGCTAGTGCCTGAGTAGCTTTAACCACTGGCCAATCATCAGAGCTATAATTGCAAATTCCCCAAACACTTTGCTGTACATATAACATAGACCACATTTTGTCATTTTAAAGTCAGTATAAGTGCAATGTATATGTATAATTTGCTTTGCTCTAATTTATATTAAAATAGTCCTTCCACCTTTCTGGGAACAGCATAATTGTACAAGATGATAAGAAGAAAAAGACTGAAACTGCAATATGCCAGTATGTTTTGCTGGGGTATAGAATCCATTTGAACATTCCTGTATAAAAACAAATATTCCTAGATAATGAATACTTTAGACATGTATTTTAGCAGTTAGAAACTGTCTTGTTTTAAGTAACTGTTTCCTAGCTTCCATATTGTTTGTGAAATAATGTACTACTTATCTGTTTACATATCCTTGCCTATTTATTTATTGCTTGATTGATTGATTGATTATGCTTTCTGCCCCAAAAGATGAATATCTATGATTTAGTGATGTTTACAGTAATTGTTTACTGTATATATAGACTATTCAAATGTAAAGAATATTATCTTAAAAAAGGATGACTGCCACCAGCCCCTAGATATGAGGTAAAATCTGCAGCAGACTACAGAAAACATGCCCAGCCACTACAAAACTGCCCCCCCAGCACATAATCAGAAAGCAGGGCTTGATGACATGGAATCAGAAAGTATTTGGACAGTTGGTTAGCATATAGTAAATAGAAACACCAGTTTATTAAACTTAACAAATATAGGTCCACTGAAGTCACTAATATAAAAAACTACACACTTTAGAATAAGAAAGCTAGCTTTGTAAGTCAAGGGCATAATTATAACAAAAAGAAATGGTAAAAAAAAATTGCACTTGATCTTTAAGGTTATGCCCACCTTATTAATGTCAATAACAATGACATACATGTAAGCATAGAAAGGTATGATCTAAGGAATGAGACTGAGAGCTATCAAACATGCCTGCATACCATAGGATCATAGGAAGTTACTAGGCTATTGGCCCTGAGGCCCTTATAAGCCTAGCCAAGAGTTTAGCCCATGTTTAGACAAGTCAGCACCCAATGACCCTGTCCAGCAGGGACACCAGTGGAATCCCAGGAATGTATTTTCTGTTTCCCATCCAGTTATGCAGGTTGCGCTTAAAAAGGGGTAAAAAGGTACTCTACTTGACGTAGAGATGGAGTCTATTCCACAGATGGGGGAGTCTCTGAGAGACAAATCTGTCCTGCCAACAAGTCCTATTGATGTCACAGACCAGGATGAGGCCGCACATGCAGGTTACTCAAGTAGAACTTGTCTTGCGGATATGCAGCAGTCCCATTAGGGTGGGGTCAGAAATCACACTGTATGCCAGACAGAGGTCACCTCTGAGGAGTCTGTATGAAACTGAAAAGAGGGACAGGGCTTTTAGCCTATCTATGTATGGTAGTCTCTTGAGGCCCTGGATTCTCCTGGTGAGGAACCACTGTGGTCTATCCAGCTGTTGCATGTGCTTTGTGAGGTACATGCTGAACTAGGGAGTTGTACTCAGTAATGGGCCTTATAAGGGGAAGAATACAGGGATGTTATGACCCCCTTCTCCCTGGATGAGATACCCTTACTTATGAAGTGGGACATGTAGAAAGCTTTCTGTACAACAGAAGCAACATGGTAGTCAAAAGTCAGGTTATATTAACCTGGGTGTCCAAATCCCTCACGCTTAGGACGTTGGTATTTATGTGATAATTTGCAGGGACATCACTCTCCCCATAGGGGACGATGATGCATTTTTTGGTATTCAGCTTGAGGCCATGTTTCTGACACCAATCATTTGTTTGGATGAGACCCTCTTGGAGGATGTCCACATCACTAGGGGAATTGATGACAGAACCCAGCTTGCAGTCATCTGCAAACTTTGTCAGCCATAGCCCACTGGTTTTGGCCTGCACCTCAGAAAGGTATATCCCAAATAACAGAGGCTCCAAGACCGAACTGTGGGGTATGCCACTCATTACGGATCTACTGCTTGAGGTGACTTCCCCTATTTTGACTAGGTGGGCTCTATCAATGAGCCACTTAGCTACCCATCTGGTAACATACGGATTGATGCCTAGTTGAAAGAATTTATCTATTATGCCCGAGTGGAGAGTAGTGTTGAATGCTTTTGCCAGATCAAGAAAGGCAGTGTACACCATATACCCCTTGTCCATGGCTTTGGTGACTGTCTCAAAGAAGTCAACCAGATTTAACAGACCCTTGATGAAGCCAAACTGTGTGGGATCAAGTGTTTCGAGGTTGCCAATGTCCCTGTTAATGAGGCCCATGATAATCTGTTCCATGGCCTTGCAGATCAGGCTAGTTAGGCTGATGGGTCTATAATTTCCTGGATTGTTGGACACTCCACCTTTGTGTAAAGGGATGACTGTGGCTATCCTCCACTCAGCTGAGACAAAGCTGGTACTCAGGCCTTGGCTGAATAGAGTGCCTAATGGTGCTTCAAGTTCTTGTCTGAGTTCATGTAGGATGCAGCCTGGGATATTATCGGGTCCCATGGAGGCTGTATTTTTTGCCTTTGAGAGAGCAGTGATGACCTGTTCCCTAGATATATGAGGAAGGGGCAGGTACTGGGAATGTCCTGATTTACTATTGAGGGGGGCAGAGGGGTGAAGTTTTTGCTGAATCTGTCAGCTAGCAAGTTTGCTATATCTACTGCATTTGTATATGTGGTGTCCTTTGCCAACAGTTCTTAACAGATTTGGGTGCTTCCTTTGAGACTGTGGATATATGTGAAAAAGGCCTTATGACTCTCTCTAGTAGATGTGGTCAATTTGGACTCGAAGTTTGTTTGGAGGATTTCACTAGTGTTCTTATTTGCTTGTTCAGCTAAGGAAAGTTTGCTTCCAACTGAACACCTACTCCTTCTTGGTCCTGGACAGCAATTTTTTCTTTTTGTTATAGAGTTTATTTATTGCAGATGTCCACCAGACAGGTTTACTGTTCCTTGCGGAGGATGATTTAGTTGTGTTGGGTATTCCTGATTCCATGCATCTATATAAATGCTCATATAGTGCTTTGGTATAGTTTTGAGTACTGATGCCAGTTCCTGGAGAGGGGGAGGGGACTGTCAAGCTATTTATACCATCCCTCAGGAGGCTGTAATCAGCTTTGAAGAAGATTTTTTTTGTTTGACCCTAGCTAGAGGGAGGTCGAGGGAGATGGTGACTTTGAAAGTGACCACTTGATGGTCAGATCTTACCAGGGAGGATGATACTGCAGGGATGCTACAGTGGTTACTCATGTTGGTTAATACCAAGTCCAAGATATTATCACATCTTGTGGGGGTATCGATTAGCTGTTCCAAAGCATTTGTACTGACAAAATCAAGGCATCTCTGGGCATTTGTGTTCTGGCATGAGTAATTCTTCCAGTCTATGTTTGGGTAGTTAAAGTCACCCAGGACCAGGATAAAGGGTTGAATCTTGATAGATTTGAAGAGGTCTAGATAGGCAGTTTGGGCATCTTGAGTCAGATTTGGGGGCTGGTAGCTAGCTATGATTTGAATAGGGGTTTTGTCAATGGTTAACTGCACCTGGAGTGTCTCCTCTGCGTCATACTGTTTGACCAGCCTGGAGGTGTGCATGTCTTTAATATGTATTGAAACTCCAGCTCCTTTGGCTTTACTGCCCACAGTTTGGGGTCTGAATGTATGATAGTATGAGTAACCAGGTAAGGCTGGGGTTCTCTCCTCAGCTTTGAACCAGGTTTCTGTGACTGTGTAGATGTCAGCATTTTCCAGGGTTAAGAATGCTTGCAATGAGTGCAGTTTCATGTTTAGACTACTAGCATTTAGTAGCATGCCCTTTAATTTGTGTTTTGTTGACTTTTTTTTTTGTTGGTAGTTTTAACCTCATCACTTTTCCTAAAAAAGGCACTAAGGGGGAGGCAAGAGCCTTTGCCAGAAGCCTGAAGCCCGAGTGAGACAGATGCAGGCCATCTCTGGCAGAGCATCGTGGAATGTCGATCATATCTTCCCAGGCTGTCAGGTACTGGATCCCCCTAGAATGACATCAGAAACTAAGCCAATTGTTAAATTCAATCATTTTCTGTTTGTATTGAGGCATCATTCTGGGTGATGATAGAATGCTGCTTAAAGCTAGGGACATACCCACCTGGGACGCATATTCAGTGAGCTCAATGATGTCTCTCTTCATATAGTCCAGGGAGGTACATCTCAAGACATTCATGCCAACACAGACCATGACAGAATAATAACAGTACCTGTTGTTGAGAGACTTGAGTGTGTATGTGATATAGCAGATTCTGAACCCTGACAGACAACTAAACATGACTTTCTCCTTCTCCAGCCTGAAGACAGGCACATCTGTGTGCCTCACAATGGAGTCTCCTATGACAAATATGTTGGGTTTATGGTTCAGCTTTAGTGGCTGTGAGACAAAGGTGTGTGAACTATGCATGGTATGTGGTGTGGAGGGCTGTGTAGATCGTGTGTGTTTTTACCATGGAGGTCTCCTTTGTTTGGGTATGTTTTTGTTGAGGACCTCCGTATATGTGGGTGTGTGTTGTGTAAGGGTGGGTGGTGTTTGAGGCATAGTGATTGTGTTGACAACCTTCTCAGTGCCAGATATACTGGCTTGTGAGGGAGAGAGCATAGACTCTGGGTTCCTAATGTAATTGCATCTCTCGCAAATTGTGTTCTTGGATGGTAGTAGTAGATGGACGTCTGTGTGTACACGAGGCAGTTGCTACATTGTCTCAGGATGCCCATATCACCTAGACTAGCAGGAGAAATTGTAGGAAATTGTCCATCCATATTAATCTGTAAAAGCATATTTGTACAATAGCTACATTACTAATCAGGTACCAAAGCAGGCTTTAGTTGTCTTACACCTTGCCAAAATGAAGGTTTGATATAGTCTGAAGGGAAGGAGAAGGGAATGCAAGTATACAGAGGCAGACTTAGTATAGTGAGGAAATGAGCGGGTGAGAGAGACAGGGAGAGAGAGTGTGTGACAGTAGGAAAGAGAGGAAAATTTTCACATGAAAAGACAGGAGCCTTTACATCTACTTCTCATTTTTTATTATATTTTCCTTACAGACTTCAAATGCCACTGTATTTCTTACTTTAAGTGCAAAGTTGCTCTGAACAACATTCAGAAAAGAAGAAATGTCTGTCACAGTTAGGGTGAACATTTGGCCACCGACATTTAAAGCACAGTTGCTACAAGACTGTAGGTTCTAGTTTTCTGTTTACACTGGTTGCCTAGGGGCTTTACACATCAGCAGACACGCTGTATGTTGTGCTCTTATGTGAGTGGGAGCTGCTCTGCCCACTTTAGCACAGTATAGGAATGTTCCCTCTTTGGAACAAGGAGAACAACCTGCTTATTTTATTAAGCTTTGGTTATAGTTGCTTGTGTTATCATAACAAATGGAGAGGATCGAGGTCTCACAACATTTTAGTTGAGTGATAAAAATACCCATTCCACTGGACTTCCTGGTTTCATTACAGAAATGCCTACACAATGTGAAGCAGATTTTGAACTGAACATTAACCTCTGTGAAGATAAATTTGAGATGTGTCTTCATACTTGGTGTAGGAGTAAGCCAACCCCCCAGATAATCTGATTGAAAATACTCTTTGCTGTACAGTCCCAGCTTTTCATATTATTCCTTGGTCAGCGGATCCTGTCTGGAGTTCCAAATGACATATTTGTTGTATTTCTTTTGGGTCTATATTAGAACACTTAACATTCAAAATTTTGAATGTTCTAATATCGAACCCTATGAATCGAAAATTTAAAACATCGAACATTCAGAACAGCAAATTTTTTCCTAGGGAAAAAAAATTGCTGTTTCAAAACACATACACACAACACAAGCACACCAAACAAACAGCAATCCACACACATACACCTAAACTCTTACACCTAACCCTACACTAAACTATACATACACCACTAACTATCCACTTACCTTAACCCAAACCCTAACCCTAAGGTCTGTCACTATCGCACAGTCACCTCACCCGCGCCCTAACCCTAACTCACCTACTGCATCCTAACCCTCACGTCCACACAATCGCACACTTACCTGCCCCGTGCCCTAACCCTAACTCACCTAACCCGACCTAACCCGACCTAACCCTCACGTCCACACAATCGCACACTTAACTGAACCCGATCCGTAACTTTCCACCACAGCGCTGAAAATACAGAAGCAACAGAAAAGGGCAACCAAATTCTTTCCCTAGGAAAAAATTTGGTTTTCTATTTCTTTGATATTTTCAGTGTTCGCTGAAAATGGGTTTATATTAGAACACTTGAAATTTTGAATGTTCGGTGTTCTAATATAGACCCTTTCTTTTTAATAATTCTTCCTCTGCATATGTGTGTGTGTGTGTGGTGTGTATGCGTGTGTGCGTGTGTGCGTGTGTAGGTGTGTGTGGTTGTATTTGGTTTACTCTGACTGCTTAATTTCTCTTTCTCTTTTCAGATTGCTCAGGCATGCTGGCTCATATTGGCATTTGCCTGGATTGTATGGCACCTGAGAGAAATATCAAGATAGTTGTTATATTGCCTGTCAGAGACTAGAGACTGCTGTTTGCCAATGCTTTGGACACTGCTTTACAGAGAGGAGCAGATATTTCCATGATTTGAATAAGTCCTTCAGCATTATGCATTATAGACATTCTTAGAGGAATACAAAAGCAAGTAGAATTAGATCATTAGTTAGCTGTGACTTAATTAGAATATATATTGCTTCACATTCTTGCTTATAGCTAAGTGTTATTGTCCATCATGGCTTCATAACAACTGGTAGTAACAGTGTGTGCATGTACATCACTTTATAAATAAAACAAATCTTGGCAACTTTTATCTACAAGTATCAATGGGTTGTGATTTTTATTATGGAGTGCCTTGTGTGTACAGTGTGATTGCCCTCTCTACATCCATGTGGTTTTCTCAGTTTTCTCCCCACAAAGATATTCTTCAACTTGCCCAGAGGTGCATGTGTGCATGTGTATATGACTGAGGGTGTTTTGTGCACTCTACTAAATAAAGGCACCCCATCTATACTGGATTTCAATATCTTGTTTACACTGTTTGCCAGGATAGGCTATTGTAATCCCTTGACTGCAAAATGATAATTTGAGATACCAGAAAATGGATGTATGGATGACTCTGCGGTAAAAAGTGGCAGTTTGAATCTCATTGCTGCCACAAAATGTGTCAGGAACAGTGGTGCATTCCTTAAATTCTTCACTAATGTCACCAAACTCTATCAAGTGTAGGAGTTATGAAACATAAATCCACACTATTAACATTTACTGTGAGGGATGATGGTTATGAGCCATGAATCTCTCATACCACTACCACCAAATATAAATATAACTACAGGGAGCGATGGGCCCAAATATAAATATAACTACAGGGAGCGATGGGCCCAAATATAAATATAACTACAGGGAGCAATGGGCCCAAATATAAATATAACTACAGGGAGCGATGGGCCCAAATATAAATATAACTACAGGGAGCGATCTGCCCAAATATAAATATAACTACAGGGAGCAATGGACCTAAATAGCTGACAGTTTGCTGCAGATGAGCACTACTTTTCTAGTGCATGACCAACCTGTTACACTCAAATACACATTATAATATCAAGAACAGAAAATAGGATTATATTCATAGACTCTGCAAGATTTCACCCACCTCAGGGTGAGCCCAGTGCATTTATACTATCAGTAACCCAGACTTAACAAAACTATTTTTTCATGTACACACTCTCACAATTTTTTGGCAGAATTAGCTACTGATGTTTTTCCAGAGACAGTACCACTGTCCTGCACTTCCAGTATGTGATGTGACTAATCATATTACTAAACTGATACTGAACACTATTCCAGTGAGCCAGCCACTACATTAATTCATAATAACTGCTATCCAATCTTACACTCACTGAGATTGTGCTGGATGAGTTGCTAACAAAACAGAAGTCAGCTATATTTTCCACATTTCTTAATAAAATGAACAAAATGTGATAAAAACATTGTGTGAGAAAAATGTTCACTAAGCCATTGTCTGGAAAATGATATTTGTAAAATATAGCTTTAAGTCAAAAAGGAATGGAATAGCAAGATCAGTTTTCACAAGTTTTAAGCAATAACTTTTTAAAGTACAGATAATTGGTTTGATAAGAGAAATAAATGGAACTAGCTACAAAATCAAGGGTATTTCACTTAATCTATTTTTTACAAAATATTTTGTACATCTTTAATATTTTTGCTCTATGGATAAGGTTTAAAACAGTATAAAATATGAAAAAAAAAGGGAAAAAAACTTGGATAAATGGAGGACATCAATATAAATTATGAGAAAGTATTAATGTCATGTATAACAGGGGTATTGGACTCATAAATCCCTTGAAATGCATAACATAACTCACTCTTCTCCCAAGCCCTCCCGCTAATGTGTGTGTATCATATACAGACATACAAAATGCATTTATGTATGTGTGGGTTTATGGCATATTATGGAGTTTTGATAAACTTGAACTTCATATGGTTGAGACCATATGTTCAACTTTCTGAAAACTTGAATGAAACAAAATGACAAAGATGTATGTTTTTGCTGGGGGCAAGCCTCTCTGCACCCCCGATTTGTGTGTGAGGGGCTGTGCCCCCACACCCCTTACAAGTTATATGTACCAACTCTGAGATTGCACTACAGTGGAGAAAGGATAAATTACCTTACCCCCACTGTACTGCAATCTTCATACAAATGCTTCAAGTTTTCAGAAAGTCGAACATATGGTCTCGACCACATGAAGTTTGAGTTTCTGAAACCTTGATAATCTGACATAAACTCATGGATGTTTGTGTTTCAGCTTGCAGGTATTGTATTTGATGAGAAGCACGCTGTATTATCTCCAGTTATTGCTGTTCTTCAATTGCAGTTACTTAATTTATAGGTTTTATACATTACACTTCCAGTACTGAGTTGTGTCTATGTTGTTACTTTTGTTTTGTGGTTCATTTGCATTACTACTGGTTGTCTTATGGAGAGTATATACCATACATTTAAACACTAACACACAATCTACTGGAAGCTGAGTGCCATATGATTCACTTTCTTATGAAATACGTGGTCTGATTACAGATGTAATGGAGGCTAGTAACCATCCACAGCATCTCTGTACTGTCGCCATCCCAACAAAGTCATAGTTTAAATAATGTCAGTGTTGAGAAATATCTGCAGAACTGAAGAAGCATGTTTGCTTTCAAGAGTTTATGTGTTAGACAATACATATGTGTAATTCACAGTTCACAAATGGGACAATTATTATGACCAGAGATCACCACACTTCAAGAAAATTGTTTAGAAATCTGTAATGTAAAGCTTGGGATCCATTAATTTAATTTATTCTTCATTGCAGGCAGCATAGCCAAGAATACTGAAAAGGTTCAGTCTGCCACATTTCTAAATGCCACTTGGGAAGATACCCTTGTGGTATTTAACTCTTTTCATTGATCTTAAAGAGGAAATTGACAAAAAAGGAACCTCTGAAAGAGAAATATAACAATTATTATGAGCCAGGAAAGAATTTGTCATTTGATTTCCAATTGTGCCTTACGACACCACAGTGTCTTTGACTTTGAATGATGTCTGGTATAAAAAATAATAATATGACTGGCAAGTTTATAACTAACAGATCTGATCTTATCAAAAATACAGATGTATAGAGACTATATGAAATTACTAATACGTTACTGATGTATGATAAAACGCAAGACAGATAAAAATGCAAGAATGAGAAAGGGAAAATGTGTTTTAGGAGCAATGGATGTGAAAAAGAGAACTATATAATAATACATTGTTACAGTAATGGAATGAAGGTGAGACTAGTGCATTTGAAAATCATATCTCATATACTATGTTTTGTCGAATCAATGCTAAAAAAGTCCTTTTTATAAAATACGTAGAAGAAATGCTAACTAGGCTCAAAGGAACTGTCATATTGTTGAACTGAAATATGAAAATGAGCTGTTTGTTGGCTTTACTGAAGTGAAAAGAAATTGTACACTAAAATCTGAAAATACATCACTGGCAAAGAGACAAGAATGTATGTCAGTCTATTAGCAAGAAAGTTTGAGAACTGGTAAGAAATACATTGTATTTAAATGGTAAAATGTGCAGAGTGTAACATTTTGTCTGAGGATACTTTTGAAATACTGGGTTTCAACAACACTGTAAGGAGAGCTATGTGTACAATGTTGACATTAGTAACAAATGCCGGTTACAAGGTGGGACCATATATTTGAAATGCAGCTTATATGTAAATATAAAATAAGAAAAATAATATCCTTGTAAAAATTTTACCACCCGGAGATGCAAACTCACCAAACATTTTGGGTCAGTTAGCCTGTGAAAATCTAGGAATGATAAAACAAATTCACAATGAAAACCGGTGAGTCCACATGCAAAGTATGCTATGCAGTTACAGATCATGTCAGCCTATTTACAGGCTTAAGAAGTTTACCCAGAGAATATCACATAATAATAAATGCTGATGATTTATCGGATATATACATATTAAGGAATGTATCACTATCCCTTAGAAACAGAAACAGGAAAAGAAACGCATAGAAATCTTAGGAATCATCAAGAAGCACAACCAACAGAATAATGAATAGTATAGTTAGTGTTGCAAAGAAAAACAGTATTCACTTTTGTATTAATGCACCACATTTGAATAAAGTGATCAAAACAGAATATTACCCATTTCGTCAGATGAGCAGATAGTCTACATAATGATTTATACAGATTTTAGACTTCCATTTAGACATTCAGCAGCAGAAGGGGTGCTTCAAGCGAACTGTTGCTCTGGTAACTAAAGGTTCACAGTATGTTATAAACATAATGAATGATCTGTCAAGGTGTGGTCAGACAAAAGTTATGCATGACAAATTAAACATATTAAAGCTGTGTAATTTTAAGACAAACAAATGCATATGTAAAACAAGAGTGACAAGTGGCAACCCTGACATTCTTGGGACATATTCTGATGCCAGGCAGATTTAAGTCTGACACAGAAAACAGCAGAGTATATTTGTGGATGTCAAGACAAGCATGCATTACAGAGTTTTTATTTTTGGAAAGAGGCAGTACCTTGTAAACTTGTACTTAATATTTCTGAGGTGTTTACATCTCTACAAAAGTTTTAATAGCAAGGTAGAGCTTGAGAATAGAGCTATGGGCAGGAAAACATTTGAAATATTTAATAAACTAGTTAATGACCCTAAATGATAAGATGCTATGACGTGAATAAGAATGGCAATTTGCAGATATGTTGCATAGAGCATATTTACTTGACCAGCCAAAAGATTGTTTAAAGAACTAGAGATTATTGGGTAAAATCACAACTACCAATGACAAAGTGAAAATTAGCAAAAAAAAAAAAAAAAAAGACATACATACACTGATTTAGAACTTTGTTTACGGAAAAGTGTTACAAAAGAGCACTGGCCTGAGTAAAAATAATGTTCAATGCTTAATGTTACAGCTGACAAGATAGTTCTCAATCAAATAAGAAGACGTATACTTCAGAGGATGCAAGAATCACACCTGTGAATTGTAAAGTACAAATTAAAAGCAGGAAATATGGTAATTTGCTTTGGAAAATTGCCCTCAGGAGAACAAGTGAAGTAACATTTATAGTTCATACTATAAGAACAGTCCACAAAAAAATAAATTAATATTTGCTGTTGTTCTTCTGGTGATATCAGCATCTTTGTGCTTGGAGCACAGTGAGTACAGGTTTCTTCCAGTTCAAACAAACATGCATCTTGTATGGGTAGATTATTCTTCCAAGTAGATTATTACTATTCCAAGTTACCTGCAGTAATAGAACCGAGAAGCACAAGTGCAAGTCTGCTCAATACATTAAGGTCTGAATTTCTGAGATGAGGGACACCTGGTATCATCATACCTGGCAGGAGTTTGCAGTACAAAAGTCAGGAATATGTTAGAGCTATGCATGGCTGGGAATTTTAGCATGTAACGGCCATTTCATTGGACTGTGATGAGCAGGCTGTGATAGAAAAACACCAGGCAAGGGAAGAAGAATCTCACAAAAAAAGACCTAGAGCAAAAGTTATTACGCTGTTTTTCAGAATTTTGGAAAGCAGCAGTATTGCATTGTGCGCACTCATTCTGTTACAGCTCAGTTGTTAATGTGTAGGATATTGAAAGGCAAATTATCAACATTCAACTGTATTACGCATGCCTGAACAGCAGTACAACTCAAAGGGGTCACTGTACAAAAATCGACAACTGATGGAAATTCTGTTATGATGGAAACACCAGACGGCTATGAGGTTTATAGGCTGGTGATCGAGCATGAATGTGAAAGTCATGAGGAAGATTGCAGACTGAATCTGCAGTAGCTGATTATCAACTCAACCAAAGTTGCATTTTGTAGAAAAGATGGAAAGTTATATAGGAGGAATCACAAGCGCTCTCTAAGCAAATACATGGATGTCCAGAAATATGACCAACTGGAAATATCATGACCAATACTGTTACAAGAAATTAGACTGGAAGAACTCTAATAGCCAAGATCTGCAGACAAAAGTCTCTAAAGTTATGCTTCCAAGTAAAGCTGTAGAAAGAGCTGCCCCAAAAGGAAGATCAGATGGCTACTGTAAAGTGCCTTCTTACCTTTTTCATATACAGGACACTATTAAAGATTCATTTCACAAACATAAGGACTGTTCAAGAGTTCAAGTGATACTAAGGACTGAAAAGATGCATTATTATAATGTCTTTTGAACAAGTACAGAATGTTGTGACTTTTATGTTAAAAGCTTGTCATATGCTTAGTGTAGACTTAAGATTAATTTCACAAGATCAGTGCAATGTAATGCATACTAGCTTACAGAATATGACAGGGATAAAAATATATTGTGTAACTAAAACAGGGGACATGATATAGCTGTAAATATTAATGAGTTAGTTACAAGCAGCTGCATGCCATGGGATGCACTTTTTTTCTAGAGTGTTTAGTCTGATTAAAGTCCTCATGGAAGCAAGTCACCATCCTCTTTGTCTCATTTGTTTACAGAGCATCCACACAAACCCACAACATATGGTTTCTGCAGCCCCCTCACTATTGTTTCCAAATTGTTTGCATTCATTTTTTCATTTACCAATCCTGTTCAGTGCATAACTTGTTTATGAATCCCACTTAACGAGTTTATATATTTTTTCATCACTTATGTCTAATATTTTAGAATAGGTATTACTTAGAAATTTATGCTTTTCATTGTAAAGCATTCAGAGTAATGGAAATAAATCTGTAAAGTGTTCCTTCTCAGTATCTACTTCTAAATCATGTACTTTGCTACTGTTTTCTATAGATATTCATCTTTGTACTGGTGCGATGGTTGTGTATGCATAGACCCATGCACCATACAGAAAATAATTGTCATATAAGCTAAATGTATTACTTATAACAACTGCAGGAACAAAAGAGCAGGATGCCATGTAGCCTGTGAATTCTGTTAATTTCACATTAATTGTACTAGCAGGTTATTCAGAATTGGAATACTTGAATATTACAAAGCCTGGAGAATTATACTACAAAACCCTTAGGGAATGATAGTTTAACTTGCCTTTTTGTAAATTAAGAGTTGTATTTTAAGCCCAGCAGCTAGGGATAAAAGAATACAATTAAATGAATTTATACAAAAAAGAACCAACTCTCATTACCAAATATTCTGCTCTGTATCCATACAGTTCAAATGCATTAAGTCTATGGAACATCTTTAATGCACTGTTTTTGATAATATTTTTGTAATGCGTATTTGATACTATATGCATCAGCGAAATGTTTTCATTAATTAATTGTGCTTTGAGTGTTAGTGCATTCTGAATTAGCTTTAGGCAAAGATTCCCTTAAAACTGAGGCAGTATTCAGAAAGATTAATTTATTACTCAGTGCCACCTTGCAAGGCGTTGCATAGCATGCAAAGGGGGAATTGATTTTTAAAACCTAGCTGCTAAACTGCAGTGAGTTACAAATGGGCAGGACTTTTTTATAATTCACATGTGAATGCAGCAGTCTGTGAGTGCAGCCTGTGTAAATAATAACTCTGCAAATCAGGGATGTCTTCATTATCATGGAAGTTGTATAGTATGCTGATTCAAAGAGCACATATTAAGCAAATTCTGCAAAGGGTGCATGCAGGTCTTAACTACATTATACCCAGTCTCTGCAGTAATACTGGTTTCCTAAATAAGTAGCCACTGTTAGTGCAGCTGAAATCTCCATGGCTATTCTACTCAGTGGGGTACCTATCCACAGTTGTACAAATGGTGCAATAGGAGATTCATGCCCATAAGGGCTTTAACAGAGTTCAGAGGCATACTTACGATGCATATCTCTGAACAACATTATAGCCAGTGAGTGTAAGTACTGAACTGAGAAGAACATGTTGCTCCAGTCTGGATAATCTCTGCGAGAGCTTTCCTGAGTAGCTAAGGCACCATTTACTGGCAGGGTGTTGTTCTAATAACATTTTCTGCAGTTCATAGCTGATTACTTGACATATTACTTATGTCACATATCCCAAACTAAAATAAGAAGTGACCAAAAAAAGACAAAAGTAACGGACTAGCCGCAAACTGAAAATAGAATTAGAACACAGCTTGGTGGTGGAACAAAGGCTGATGTTCACTTTATTTAAAAACGTGAACTTCTTCAGAAACAAGAACATGTGCCCTCCCAGCACAAGTCTTTTAAACTCTTTTAGAACAGGATGTGATGTCGTTCTCCTTAATTACTAAGTATATACACACAGAATAATACAATATGTTATAAATATACTTGTACAAAAAACATCTTAATATTTAAAAATATTATTAATGAACTCCATACTGCCATAATTAATGTATTCTGATGTATTGAATGCTCAATATAGTTTGGATGACATTATTCAATGCAAACTGTTTTCAATTATTAGAAATGTAAACTTAAACACATATCATAACTAGATAGACTAACTTGTTTAAAAATGCATGTTCCCAATTGTAAAAGACTTTGATACAAATAAAATCCACAAATGACTTTCTTGTATATATCTGAATAGATGTACATCTATAATTTCAGGCAATATTATTTATATAACAAAAAACATTTTATGTTGATTACCTCATTAAGGCCTGGGTACTGGTCTGCCCCTAACAATAGTTGCCAAAGTGTCTCCTTTGCTCTAATTTGTTGTTGACATCCCCCATGAATTATGTGGTCTAAAACAGAAAATTCAAACTTTTTAAATTCACTACATACCAAGGAATGCCTTGCAAGAGCATTGTTTTTATCTCTGTTTTTTATAGCTAGAGTATGTAATAACATTCACAGGATACACAGCAGGCCAAATAAACCACACATTCACTGTGGCAATTAAAATATTTCTTTGCCCAAAAGTTCTTTTAAATGTTTCAAAGTGACAAAAGAACTATTACTAAGGAATGTACATTGTCTGCAATTAGTGCATGCAAAAGTGCCTTTTTTAATTAGATCTCTAGTCTTAAAAACTTTCTTAATATTATTCACTGTTTTATAAGTGAATTGTGGTTTGATGACCAATTCCTTGTTGCCTAAAATGATTCTCCAATTTCTTTCTATTGTGTTTCTAATTTCTTTTAATTCATTTACTATAGGAAGTGGAAACGCCTGAACCCATTTTCCTCAGTTTTACTCATGCTTGCATTCTCTTGCTGAACTACTCTTGGTTCTTCCACAAGTATATCTGTAGCCAATTGCCTTAATTTGTTTACTTCCTTTTCAAGTTTTTTAATCCAATTAGAATTATAACCTCTTACTACAAACATTTGTCTCAGATGTACTAGCTCTTCTTGAAATACTAAATCCTCTGTAGTGAGCCTACTTAGTCTAATCATTTGTCCCTTTACTACACTCTTTTTCATATGCTGTGGGTGTAGGCTAGCCTTGTGAAGGTATTGGTTGGTGAAACAAGATTTCAATTTTACTTGTAATGTTACCATTCATGTCATTGATTCCAAGATCTAAATCTAAAAATGTTTTAGATCAGTTAACATATTCTTGAATTTTTCAAAACTAGAATGGACTTTCAGGAATTTCTGTTCCCATCTAGACATCACAATGCTGGGGCCACTCTGGCCCATTGCTACTCCAGATGTCTGTTTGTATAGTACATTATTAAATTTGAAAAATTATTTTCAAGTACTATTTCCATGTGGTTTGTGAGATATTCTCTCATGTATTCTATTCCTTCTATCTGATCTATGGAGGTGTTTTATCTAATGTTCAGGGTTTAGTAAACTGTTGGTAGGATGTTCAACTAAAAGGAAATCATAGTCCACCGACATCTATTCTTCTAAAACTGATTTTAACCAGTTCAGTTGAGACTTTGCAATAGTTGGAAGTATCTTTTAACATGTCCAATATTCTTTGTTATAGTCTATTGTGTTCATAACAATGATTCTACCCCTTTGTCTGCTTTCATAATTCTAACCTCGGAGTTTTCTGATAACTCCTGTAGTGCTTTACTGTAATGGTTAGATTGTTTGATTCACTGCTTGTAATTATATTTCTAAATTATATCACATTGACAGTATAATCAAATAGTGTCACCAGTGGCCTCTTTGGATGTATCAATTGGCACTGCTGTACTTTCTTCTGAGTTATCAGACACCAAATTGTGAATATTGTCACCGCGCAGTTTGACTTCTGTCACACCAGAAACAATATTTTGAGGGACAAAGCGACCTGTAGGTCCTAATGTCCCTCAACAGTTTGTGTTGTTTTGTACAATGATTGACCTGTGTTTATTAGCCTTAATCTCAATACTGTTGTATAATGTAAAAGTTAGTGTTATTTTTGATGCAATCATCTAACTCCTTAATTTCCTTCACTTTATTAATATCAGACTCGTAATGTTTGACCAAAATGTCCATCATGGCCAAACCTGCATCATTGTAAACCTTAATGATCTATACTCACTGGCGTCATATCACCATTTATGTTTTTAAACGGATTTGCAATTTGCAAATGAAACCCCAAACGCTGCTGCTCGATAAGTACATCATGTTCCATTGGACTTGTAATGCCACCGACGTTTTCAACTGGCTTCATTATGACGCTTGTTCTTTTGTAGACAATCAAACACTCTCTTCGAATAGTGTATTTGTGTAGTATCCCACATCACAGGGGTCGATCCGCTTCAGCTTCTCTAACTCCGTGTGTGGGTATGTTGTATCACTGTGCAAAAAAAAAGACAAAAGTAACGGAGCATAGGCAAAAAAAAAGAATTAGAAGGCACAGTGGTGGTGATGGCGGTACAAAAGGCTGATGCAGCAATTAGGCGCTTTCACTTTATTTAAAAAAAGCGTTCTTCAACAACAACAAGAACCCTCCCTCCCCCCAGCACAAGTCTTTTAAACTCTTTCATGAACAGGATGTGATGTCTTTGAGATACTAAGTTAATTACTAAGTATATACACACAGAATAATACAATATGTTATATACTGTGCAACCAAAAGACAAAAAGTAAACGGACTGCCGCGAAACTGAAAAAAAAAGAATTAGAACACAGCTTTGTGGTGGAACGGTACAAAAAGGCTGATGAAATTAGCTTCTTTTCACTTTATTTAAAACGTAACTTCGAAAAACAGACACTCCTTCACCCCCCCACCTCACTGTTAAACTCTTTTAGTTGTTATAACAACATGGATGATCACGAAGTAGAATAATACACTAAGTATAATTTGATACAAATAAAATCCACAAATGACTTTCTTGTATATATCTGAATAGATGTACATCTATAATTTCAGGCAATATTATTTATATAACAAAAACATTTTATGTTGATTACTCCTTTTGCTCTAAATTTGTTGTTGACATCCCCCATGATGTTTTTTTTTCTGTGTCTAAAAAAAAAGAAAAAAAACTTTTATTAAATTACTACCAACCAAGGAATGCCTTGCAAGAGCATTGTTTTTATCTCTGTTTTTATAGCTAGAGTATGTTCAGAAAATTTCTCCTTTAAAACTCTAACAGTTTTACCCACATAATAACATTCACAGGATACACAGCAGGCCAAATAAACCACACATTCAAAAGTTCTTTTTAAATGTTTCAAAGTGACAAAAGAACTATTACTAAGGAATCTACATTGTCTGCAATTAGTGCATGCAAAAGTGCCTTTTAATTAGAATATTATTCACTGTTTTATAAGTGAATTGTGGTTTCACCCCTACACAGCTGACAAATTCCTGTTGCCCTAAAATGATTCTTGGTTCTTCCACAAGTATATCTGTAGCCAATAAAATGGGTTTTGCTACTCCTTGCCTTAAATTGTTTTGTCACTTTGAAACATTTAAAAATAACTTTTTGGGCAAAGAAATATTTTAATTGCCACAGTGAATGTGTGGTTTATTTGGCCTGCTGTGTATCCTGTGAATGTTATTATGTGGGTAAAACTGTTAGAGTTTTAAAGCGGAGAATTTACGAACATACTCTAGCTATAAAAAACAGAGATAAAAGTTTGAATTTTCTGTTTTAGACCACATAGAAAAAACAACATTCATGGGGGATGTCAACAACAAATTAGAGCAAAAGGAGACACTTTGGCAACTATTGTTTTGTTATATAAATAATATTGCCTGAAATTATAGATGTACATCTATTCAGATATATACAAGAAAGTCATTTGTCTATCTAGTTATGATATGTGTTTAAGTTTACATTTCTAATAATTGAAAACAGTTTGCATTGAATAATGTCATCCAAACTATATTGAGCATTCAATACATCAGAATACATTAATTATGGCTTTTAAATAAAGTGAAAGAAAAGCTAATTGCATCAGTAAAATAAGAAGTGCTCTTTACTAAAATAATCAAGTGACAGAAATACTAACTCAATTGTTAATGACAGAATATCATCATAATATCATTACCAACATGGAGACTCTATGCTCCACACCAGAAGTATATCCCTCATTGGTAAGATCAGACCATAAATTAATTTCACTGGATGTCCACATCCCGACCCCACCCCCAGCCCAGAAAACCACAGTGAAAAACTTCTCAAAAGCGAACTTCTCACTTCTCAAAACCGAAGTGGAATCCTTCAAAGCCCTGGGGCCAGTGGAAACTACGGCCCAAACTGCATAATCCTATATAAATGCATTCTACGGACATCTCCAGGAATGCATGGATCATGCTATCCCAAACAAAACCAAGACCCAATCATCCAAAGGCAGGTGTCCAGTCTGGTGGATCCCTGCCATAAATAAACTGTACAACAGAAGGAGGAAGCTACTACATGATAGGGCAAACTCCCTAATAGGGAAGGCATCTCTGATCAGTACTAGCAAAAAATTACGATCCCTCATAAAATCCTCCAAGGCCAGCTTCGAGAGAAAAATTGCACAGGACACCAAAGACAATCATAAGGCTTTTTTCAGTTATGTTAGGAACCTGGGATGCAACTCCCAGACTTGTTCTGAGTTGATTCTAAACGACAAAAAATACACTGAACCCACAGACAACGCCAATATCCTGGCAGACAGGTTCAGTGCAAACTCCCCCCCCCCCCGCAAAAGAGCAAGTATCTATCCCAGCAGAGGGCTGCTTCCCAAACATCTCTGATGCTCAGGTGAAGGCTGCCCTCTCCAAAGCAAAAAACACTGCTTCCATGGGACCAGATGGCATCCCAGGTTGCGTCCTACATGAACTCCAAGAGGAACTAATCCCTCAAATAAAACAGCTATACAATCTCAGCCTCACTACAGGATATGTGCCCACAGAATGGCGTATAGCAACAGTGGTCCCACTCCACAAAGGTGGAGCCTCTACGGACCCTGGAAACTATCGCCCCATAAGCCTGACTAGCTTAGTCTGCAAGGCTATGGAGAGGATCATCATGGAGCTCATAAACAAAGACATTGGGGACCAACAGACACTAGATCCTATCCAGTTTGGCATTGTCAAGGGCAGATCCTGCCTTTTGAACCTGGTTGACTTCTTCGAAACAGTCACCAAAGCCATAGATGAAGGGAAGGTAGTCCACACAGCCTATCTGGACCTTGCAAAGGCATTTGACACAATACCCCACTCGGGCATCATAGATAAGCTATCCAGCTTAAATATAAACCCCTATGTCACAAGATGAGTCGCAAACTGGCTCAAAGACAGAACCCACAGAGTGAGAGTTGCTGGAGCCATGTCAGACTCGAAACCGGTCACAAGTGGCATCCCACAGGGTTCTGTCCTGGGACCACTCTTGTTCGGTACTACTTTTCCAAGGTACAGGCAAACGTGGGAGGACTATGGCTCACCAAGTTCGCAGACGACTGCAAACTGGGCACCATAATCGACTCTCCAGCTGACACAAACATCCTTCAAAAAGGTCTCACAGAGACAGATAACTGGTGCCAGTGCCATGGTTTAAAGCTAAATGCCAAAAAATGTATAGTCATACCCTTTGGCAAAAACAATGTGCCCACAAATTACCACATAGGCAGAAACCCATTAAGTACAGAGAAAGTTATTAGGGACCTGGGGACCCAAGTTGATAGCAATCTCTCCTTTGAAAACCACATTGCCAAAGTGGTTAGAAAGACCTTCTACATAGCCCACCTCATCAGGAAGGGTTTCACATGTAGATCAAGAGAGGTAATTGTGCCCCTTTGTTCATCCGTCATCAGGCCCATCATAGAATACAATGCCCCTTTTGGGATGTGTCTTACCCGACACCTGCAGCAATTAGAAAGACCCCAAAAGTATCTCACCAAGAGGATCAAGGGTCTCAAACAGATGCCATATGCTGCTCGGTTAAAAAAACTCCAGCTCTACTCAGTTGCATACCGCCTACTTCGAGGCGATCTATGCCTGACATACAAAGCTATGTCAAATCCAGAATTAATGGACATGCTCCACCTCAGTAAATCTAAATCCCTTAGAGCCACACGCTCGAGGGACTTGAACCTCAGCACAGAAATAAATAGAACTTGCTGGAGGGACAGGTTCATAACCCAGAGGCTCCCTTCACTCTGGAATAGAATTCCAGTTCATGTGAGGCAGAGCACCTCACTGAATCTCTTCAAGAAGAATCTCGATAGGTGGATGGGGGATCATAGGTTTGTCCCAGGGATTACTCCCGTGTCACTATTAGACAGAGGGACAGTAAACTAAACCTTAAAAAGGGCACAGTATACTCAAATCAAGGGGTGGCGTAAGCCATACAGAATCGGGCTAGGCTTATAATTGCCCCAGGGCAGAATGCTTAGTATGAACCTATGAACCTATGAACCTAAGAAGGTTGAAAAGCCCTTATTAAACACTTTTATCATTTTGTTCCTTAATGGGGCTACATCAGTAAGTTTCCCCATAAAGTGTTAGACTGGAAGTAATGCAAACACAATGTAAAAAGGGGAAGGAGCAAAAACATGGATGAAGTCAAGGTGAACCTCTGTGCACAGACATATAGTATATAGCCCTCGTTAAACCAGGGTAAGAACACATGACCATTCTGCCCTCAGTTTTGAGTTACAGTAGCTAAGAAATCAATATTTTATTTTTGCATATAAGTAAGAAATAAGCCAATCCTTATATGACTCCTAGATATAACAGCTATTATAGCTATAATCAGTGAAGGAGAGTAAATGAAGGCAGGGCACTTTAAACCTTTACATTAAGGAAATCAGGCAATCAGATTATTCTCTGTGCAATTAATCATACTAGAAATGCCCTGAGTGTTATCACCTCACACAGTGATCTTTGTTTTGGTTAGTCCAGTCCCTGTTTTATATCGAATCTAACACTTCTGTTTCCTTTTAAGTTAAAATACTCACTGCTATTTTAATACTACAGAAGGCAACATCCAATAAAGCGAATATAGGATTATATTTTTTTATATCTTACTTCTCTTTTAAGTAAATAGTACTATTGTAAGTTGATTAAGTACATCAGTGTGCAGTATTTGTAACACATGGTGCACAAATTTAAACAAAAATTCCACAATAGAAATTATTTTCTTTAAATTTCAGCAAATGTAATTTATGAATCAGACCACTGCTTAGACTTTCAGAGTTACAATGTATAACAAATATTAGGTGTATAACAGGAAATAACCATTTCATTCTATGAGGCAGGTAATTTAAAATCATCCAGTGGTACAAGACTGTTTCCAGTAGCTTACTTTAAAGAAATGTGCTTTCAGACCTCTTTTAAATGCCTTCAGCAAGGACAGCTCCCTTAAGGATTTAAGACGTGCATTACACATGCCTGCTACCACTGTTTCATGTTTCCTCTTAGTTTTATCTATAGTGTGCTTGTTATGCTGAAAATAGCTCCTCAGCTTATCTAGTTGGACACTGAGGTATTTAAGAAAAGGGAATACTTTGATGTATTCTCCAGAGAAGAAGTGGTGGAATAATGACTGACATACAAGGTCCAATCTTTGGTCATTTTTTATCTATTAAAAAAAGTAGAATTGTAGTTTTACTTGCCTTTATCATCATCTTATTTCCGATTCATTTTTTTTCAGGTTCTGTAAAACTTACCTGTAAAATCTCTTGCATTCAAGCTGCCAGAGACACATTGCATAATGCAATTACATTAGCTATATAGACTGAATAAGTGTGACAGTACTGTAGTTTTGACACAGGTCATTTATAAATTCAGTGAACATGAATGTGCCTAGGGGACATATAGTACCTCCAACTGAAAGACATTTGCCTTTCTAGTAAATCCCTTCCCAAATGTTGCATAGCTTTGTCAAGGTTTAATTTTCAAGAGCTTTTATGGATAGTTTTAATGACAATACGGAGTAAGTGGTGACAGAGGCCATCTGTACATCCAGCAGAGCTGCCTTTGTCTATTTTCGTACGAAGGTCAATGATCACTATAAACATTTTGCCAGTCCCAAGTTGCCTGTGGGACAGATGTGAGGAAAGTAGCTGCTTTTCTTGTGTGTAGATCCTCACAAGTGGGTAGTTGCCAGGTTTGTGGGGTTATATTGGTCCGCAAGCCCAGTAAGCTTGATAAGTGGCATTGCAGTGAACTGCACCAGCATTTAGACAAATCTAGGAGAACCTTTCCATAGAGAAGAACTGTTTTCTCATTTTTAGGATCCTATCCTATCCACCTCCTATACCCTTGCTGAGTGGTAATGCAGGTGAAGGAAGCATTTGCTATTACTCTCCACACATCAACTAACAAAGCTTGGGAGGCATTTGCTACTGGCTTTTTTACAAGTCTTGTAGGGAAGTAATTATAATCTTCATTAACATTGGTTAATCACTGGCCTAATAATAGTGTCTCAGTTCAAAAGAAGGTTAACACTTTAATGTAATTTTAGAAAAATTCTACGAAAAGCTCACAGAGGCAGTGGACAGTGGTCATTCAGTTCACACAGCTTATCTGGATCTAGCCAAGGTATTTCACACCATCCCTAGTAATGGTATTGCAGATATGCTAAGAGATCTAAATGTAGACCCTTACATGGTAAAATGGACAATAAACTGACTAAAATTGAAAGTTGAAAGTGCTTCCTCAGAAAGTGAGAAGGTAACTAGTGGTATACCTCAGGGCTCAGTAGTAAGACCTCTGCTTTTTGGCATATTCTCCTCTGACTTCCAAACCATAACCCTGACCTATGGCTAACTTAGTCTGATGATGACTGCAACCTGAGTTTTGTTGTCTGTTCAACTCTTGATACATCATCACTATTACAAGAACCAATCCTTACAAACTAATGCTGCATTAAAAAGGGTTAAATAATTAATGCAAAAAAGCACAGCATTTGGTAAGGAAACTGTCATCCTCAACTTGCTGTATATCCACTCTAAGCTGATATTGTAGTCAGGGATGGTGGAACCTCGGTCAACAACTTCCTTTCTGTTAGCCACAATGAAACATCACTGGCCATGAATTATTATACAAAGGTGTTTTATTCATGTCAAAATAAGTTATCATTCTTTTGTACTATGCTCTACTCAAACCAGTTATAGAGTACAATAACCCCATAGTACATACCTATTCAAACAACACATACCTAAAAAGACATAAGTGATTCCAAAATAAAAAAATACTGGTTTGAAGACCCCTGGCAACCAAGACAGGCTTGAAACCATATCTCTGTACTTGATCTCTTGTAGACTGTTACATGGACATTTGTATCTTGTATTCCATGCATTAAGAACTCAGTCCTCCTTGATCTCTTGCATCGTTGCAAGGCAAACACCTTCACAAAGACTAGAACTAAGGATTTGCATCTCCACCAACATAGAAATGGAATGCAGTGGAGGAACACATTTATTATACATCATTTATCCCGTCTCTGGAATAAATTGCTCTTACATGTTAAGCCGAGTGACACCATCACAGCCTTCAAAACAAATCTTGATGACTGGATGGGCATCCACAAATTGATCCCTGGCATGACCTGTGTTGCCATTCTAGAAGCAGGAGGTACATTATGATGATAGATATTAACAATGTGTAAATGGTCTCTTGGCTTACTAGTAATTGCTATAATTCTGTAATCTTTCTATAGTTCTTAGGGTGAGGTATGTTATTCTGTATTATCTTAAAGTAAAAACATTTCTTTCCTTGATTTTAGTCTTGAGTCATTCCCTTCTTCACTTTTTTTGCACTTTTTTCTTCCTCTGCCTGCTGATAATCAGGCAGCTCATGGCCACTTGTTCCAGTTATTCCCCACTACTGGGGCAATTGTCAACTGGGACTAGCCATTATTCAGAGATCCAGTGGGGGTGGTTCAAGGTTTTTTTTTATTATAGCTTTATCTCAGTGTGTATGCACCAGCTAAATAGCTGGTTTGGGCTGTGTCATGGGATGTCTGTACTGGTCATCCCTTACTTCTGCAAGCAGCAACGTACCCTTCCCTGAAGCACAGGAGGAGACATTCCAGGTCCCCTTCAGGAAAACTGCACTTTCCCATGTGCTTCTCAAACACTTGAAACTCTTCTCTGAGAGAGGCTCATTCCATTCACTCCCCCCCCCCCCCCAGGCTGGTTACTGCAGCACTACGAGAGGCCATTCACTCCTCCCCCCACAGGCTGGTTGCTGCAGCACTGAGAGAGGTCAAGTCCATTCACTCCTCTCCCCCCCAGCTGGTTGCTGCAGCACTGAGAGAGGCCATTCATTCCTCTCCCCCCAGGATGGTTGCTGCAGCACTGAGAGAGGCCAATTCCATTCACTCCTCTCCTGCCCAGGCTGGTTGGTGCAGTATGGAGAGAGGCCAGTTCCATGCACCCCCCCCCCCCAGGCTGGTTGCTGCAGCACCGAGAGTCGCCAATTGCATTCACTCATCTCCCCCCTAGGCTGGTTGCTGCAGCACTGAGAGAGGCCAGTTCCACTCACTCTTCTCTCCCCCAGGCTGGTTGCTGCAGCAGTGAGAGAGGCCAGTTCCATTCACTCCTCTCTCCCCAGGCTGGTTGCTGCAGCACTGAGAGAGGCCAGTTCCAATCAGTCCTCTTCCACCCAGGCTAGTTGCTTCAGGACTGAAAGAGGCCGGTTCCAGTCACTCCCCCCAGGCTGGTTGCTGCAGCTCTGAGATAGTCCAGTTCCATTCACTCCTCTTTCCCCCAGGCTGGTTGCTGCAGCACTGAGGGAGGCCAATTCCATTCACTCTTCTTCTGCCAAGGCTGGTTACTACAGCACTGAGAGAGGCCAGTTCCATTCACCCCTGCCCCAGGATGGTTGCTGCAACACTGAGTGAGGCCAATTCCATTCACTCCTCTCTGCCCAAGGCTGGTTGCTGCAGCACTGAGAGAGGCCAGATTCTTTCACTCCTCCCCCCAGGCTGGTTGCTGCAGTACCAAGAGAGGCCAATTCCATTCACTCCCCCCCCCCCAGGCTGGTTGCTGCAGCACTGAGAGAGGCCAGTTCCATTCACACCTCTCCCCCCAGGCTGGTTGCTGCAGCACCAAGAGAGGCCAATTCCATTCACTCCTCTCCTGCCCAGGCTGGTTGCTGCAGCACTGAGAGAGGCCAGTTCCATTCACTCCTCTCCCACCCAGAGTGATTGCTGCAGCACTGAGAGAGGCCAGTTGCATTCACTCCTCTCCACCACCCCCAAGGCTGGTTACTGAAGCACTGAGAGAGAGGCCATTCACTCCTGTCCCCCCAGGCTGGTTGCTGCAGCACTGAGAGAGGCCAGTTCCATTCACACCTCTCCCCCCCAAGGCTGGTTGCTGCAGCACCGAGAGAGGCCAATTCCATTCACTCCTCTCCTGCCCAGTCTGGTTGTTGCAGCACTAAGAGAGGCCAATTCCATTCACTTCTCTCCCCCCAAGGCTGGTTGCTGCAGCATTAAGAGAGGCCAGTTCTATTCAGCCCCCCCTCCAGGCTGGTTGCTGCAGCACCGAGAAAGACCAATTCCATTCACTCCTCTTCTGCCCAGCCTGGTTACTGCAGCACTGAGAGAGGCCAATTCCATTCACTCCTCTCCCCCCGAGGCTGATTGTTACAGCACTAAGAGAGGCCAGTTCCATTCACTCCTCTCTCACCCCAGGCTGGTTGCTGAAGCACTGAGAGAGAGGCCATTCACTCCTGTCCCCCCAGGCTGGTTGCTGCAGCATTGAGAGAGGCCAATTCCATTCACTTCTCTCCCCCCGAGGCTGTTTGCTGCAGCACTGAGAGAGGCTAATTCCATTAACCCCCCTCCCCAGCTGGTTGCTGCCACATTGAGAAAGGCCAGTTCCATTCACTCCTTCCCCCCCAGGCTGGTTGCTGCAGCACTGAGAGATGCCAGTTGCATTCACTCCTCTCCCCCCCAGGCTGGTTGCTGCAGCACCGAGAGAGGCCAGTTCCATTCACTCCCCGCTTTGTGCTGCAGCACTGAGAGAGCTGGTTGCTGCCCCAGTGAGAGATGCCAGTTCCATTCACCCCCCAGGCTGGTTGCTGCAGCACTGAGGGATGCCAGTTGCATTCACTCCTCTCCCCCCAGGCTGGTTGCTGCAGCACTGAGAGATGCCAGTTCCATTCACCCCCCCCCCTGGTTTGTTTCTGCAGCACTGAGAGAGGCCAATTCTATTCACTCTCCCCCCAAGGCTGGTTGCTGCAGCACTGAGAGATGCCAGTTCCATTCACCCCCCCCCCCACAGGCTGGTTGCACCAGCACTGAGAGAGGCCAATTTCACTCACTTCTCTCTCCCTGAGGCTGGTTGCTGCAGCACTGAGAGAGGCCAATTCTATTCACCCCCCCCAGGCTGGTTGCTGCACTACTTGAGAGATGCCAGTTCCATTCACTCCTCTCCCCCCAGGCTGGTTGCTGCAGCACTGAGAGATGCCAGTTCCATTCACCCCCCCGGTTTGTTTCTGCAGCACTGAGAGAGGCCAATTCTATTCACTCCCCCCCCCAGGCTGGCTGCTGCACTACTTGAGAGATGCCAGTTCCATTCACTCCTCTCCCCCCAGGCTGGTTGCTGCAGCACTGAGAGATGCCAGTTCCATTCACCCCCCCACAGGCTGGTTGCACCAGCACTGAGAGAGGCCAATTCCATTCACTCCTCTCCAACCCATGCTGGTTGCTGCAGCACTGAGCGAGGCCAGTTCCATTCACTCCCCCTACCCCCCATGCCTGGTTGCTCCAGTACCAAGGCCACTAATTAAACCCTGGTTTCCTGGGTCACAATCAGGGGTCTGTCTCTGTGTGCCATGGAGCCAGGCTTAAACTTGCATAATTTTTTGATAGTGCCATAGACATGAAAAATCAGTGACTGAGGCAAACGTTTTGTAACATTACTTAAGTCATATCTCTGTGTGCCACCACTAATTACTTAACTTTAGGAGAAAACTTTGTTTTAGTAATGATCATTGGCATTGATCATACTTATTGGGACTGTCAGATGAGCATGGTTAGGAATGCTTTAGAGAAATCAAGTTGTCTGAAACCATGAGAAGCATATTAGCACTGTTCCAATGAAAGAAGCAATATGCTGAAAATATAATACTGCTTCTCAATGGAAAAATGTGTGTGACATCTTTAGAAACTCCTCTTCCTAAATGAAGAAAACATGTATTTTCAGCATTTTTATAGTGCTGTGTCTACTTGATTACTGCCCAGTTCAACAGGAAAATTATTCCCAGGGTTTATAACTGTCCCAGGAAAACCTGTTATAGTAACAGAGCAGATGACTTGCAGTTGTAATACTTTTTATTCAGTTCATACTAATGACTTCAGACATGGCCATTCTTATTAATCCAGTTTATTCAGTGGATGAAAGTTAATTGCTGCATCATATTTTGGATATATGCAAGCTAAAAAACTCCTCTTTGCCATACTTAGTGATAAGACACCCAAGACTCCTTCTTCAGTCCATTAAAAACTGCAAGACAGATGACCAGAAGAACATTTGTTTGATATGAGCAGAATTACTCTTCTGGCTTGGTTAAATTCCTATCCTTCCTAAGAGAGGCACAATCTTCCATATTATATTCCTCCACCTCTGGGATGCCAGACTTTACACATGCCAGGGGCATCAGAGTGATATTGACCGAGAATAACTTGGAATTCAATTATATTATTTTCAGTTTTTCAGTGAGTACAATTCATGCCTTAACACTTAGCGCAGAAAAGCTCTGTTTAAGAAGCCAAGTGTCATATCAAAATGATAATGAGCGGTTAAATTAACAGGAAGATTTGCTTTTTCTGTTATGTGAATCTGTTTTCTCTGAATCAACATACTGCTTTGTGCATACACTATCTTCCTATGTAGCATATAAAAACTGTTAGCACCAAGGGGAAGTTTCCAGTAGCCGGACATTTGAAAAGCATCTTCCTTTGTGGTGTAGACAGGAAATCTCAACATTGTCAGGTTAGGATTCTTGCAACATACTGTGTTCTAAGCTACGAATACACAATCAGCATCCACTGACCCGAGGAGGGACATCTGCAGGCAGGGGAGATGAGCTCAGAGGGCTTCTAACCACAGTGCTTCTCAAGACCACATGTTGCATTCTTTAATAACTGTATCATACTAATCAAATAGAAAGTGTTACCTACATTTTCCAGGAATGTCTGCATAGATCAGAGCTGAAAAGTACAACTGTTTTACTGCTGTAGATATCTGAAGGACAAGGCCACCATGCGAGATAACATTTTGACCAGATGAAATGACTAGGGTAAAACATAAAACAATCACACTATAGATGGCATTGAGTCTGACGATAAGAGCTAGGGCATATATACAAATGCAGACACACATCATTCTTTTTTACCTTGGAATAGTTGTTTTTAAATGTTTCACCAGTTCAGAGTGCCTATCAATAAGGGAACTGACTTCATGGATAACAACCTGATTATATTGTGCTGGTCTCGGTATGTTTCTTAATTGTGTTAACTATTAGTTTTGAAAATGCACAAATGCTAGTAATTACATTTCTGCTTGCTTTGTACATTGATATTGTTGCTGTACACTTGCATTACAAGTCCGTCAGACCACTCTATGGAAGTGGAGATTTCTTGTAACTTTGCACAGAGAAGGGTTGAGACTCATTAGAGATGTTGCCAGACTTTTACTTGGTCTACTGTGTGTCTGGCTTCTGCATCTTCTTCATGTTAAGTCTACCATAAGAGATGCCCTAGTTTTAAAAACAAACCAAAGCAACATCTGCTTTAAAATTGTCAGATGCAAATGCTTCCAGGATTATGTACCCCATAACTTCCTAGCTATGTCTAAACCTTATACTTCAAAACTGAGCCTGTCAACAGTAAACACACAGATATGAACCACAATTTTCCTACAAACCTTAACTCTCCTTCCGCCAAGATGTTGTAATAATGACAAATTGCTTTCATCTCTCTCCAGCCTTCCGGGTGTACAACTGAAATACAAAAAGGGAGGTCTTCTGCATATATTTGGCATTTTCAAAGGCCTTAAATGTCTCCTATTGAAATCTGTTGTCTTTTTTTACATGACTACTCATAATAATGTAGAATCCTGCATATGTTAGGCTATTATTACCCCTGTGTCATGTTATCTTTCAAAAAAACATTATAATTAAAAACATTTTTCTAAAGCTACAGATTGCACACTCTTCCCCTAGCAACTTAATGAGTTTATTTTTGTGGAGTTTGTTAGCAGTAGAAGAGGGTGACTTTCTATTACTACCTATGTTTGTGGTGATGCCTCTTCTTAGTTCACATTACTGATTGTCTTTTTTAGGCACTGGTCATTATATAAGAGTGGACTTACTGTATTACCTTGTTAAATGTAGCAGGTATCTGCCATGTGCCATTACTTGACCTTGCAGGCATGGAATTGAACTGAATACTGTAATTAGATTTCTTAAAGCTGCAGATTACTCCCTCCCAATTTTCTGACTCACTGGGTCTATTCTTGGGGAGTTTGTTAGCAGCATAAGTGGCACAGAATCTTTCCATTACTGCCCAGGTTATAGTGATGCCTGCTCTTAGTTCATATTACTGATTGTTTTTTAGGCACCACTCATTCTATGAGAAAAAACTTGCCCCATACCACTTGGCTGTGCTAGGCATGGCCTCACTTCACTATCCACCCTAACTCCATTCCCACTCACCCCTCAAATCATTACATTCATAACTTATAAGCCACTCCTTTTCTTGCAACAAACACATACACCCTCCATATGCCCCATCCCACTTTTGATACCAAGCTTACCACTAAAGCTTAACTTCTAAGTCATTCCAGATTTCACAAAAAAATATATGTTCATGTTTTAATGACCTGAATTACACCATTCCCACTAACAATAATGCTGTGCAACAATTCGTAAGAAACATTGACTACAGTTAGCATACCGATTGTTTTAATTGCACAACATTATTTCAACTAGTACCATTTTTTTTAAATTGCACAACATTATGTCGACTAGCACCCTGCTTTCTTTCTTACCATCCCTCTCCCTCCTTCTCTCCATCTTATTGCTAACCGACACCTCTACATTTAAAAACACTACCATTACAGAAGTCTGTAAGCCTTACTACAAGCAGTTTCAAATAATTACTCCAGACCCTTCTCAAATATCTCCTCTACTTCTTTAATATTTGTTAACAAAAAACAATTTGTTGTACAACTATTCCTATTGAAAAACAACCTAAGCCTTACTTTAACACTAAAAAAAAAAAAACCTCTTTGAAAGCTGTATTATATTAGCAGGAGGCATTAATCCCAATCCTGGCCCAAACAGCCTCCAAACTCCTGCACACCCAACAACTATAACCAGCACCCTACACCCCCTAAATCCAGTACTGCAAACACGGATGCAAATGGTAACCAGAAAAGGACAATTAAGAGCAGGCTGCATAAACATCTATAATATCAACAATAACTGGACATGTCTATAAGCTTGGCTAGATAAAGAACAACCTCATATCTTATGTATAACAGAAACTTGTCTCAAAGATACTTATTGCCCATCCTACTACATAGAAACTAACTTTAACCTAAGCTATACCAACTGACCAGTTAATCAACAAAGAGGTGGAGTCATTCTCCTACTTCATAAAAGTCTTTCTATCTCAATCTGAAATACCTCTGCAACTGACCAACATGATAATAATAACAAGTTGATTGTAGCTGAAATTTTGATATCAGGCCACACAAACTGCCCTTGTGTGTAGTGTATATTCCCCCTCCGCCTTCAGAATCTATACATCAACTACTTCTACTGTTTATCTTTCCCAATGTAATCCTTAAAAACACTGTTATTCTTGGAAACTTCAATTTAAATGAGACTCACTCTTCTTTTCAACCCTTTAACAAACTTCTCACTGATCATCAGCGTCTGCATCAACTAGTCTCTCATTACACCACACCAAATCCAAGAACAGGAAACAGCTCTACCTTGGACCTCTTCTTCTTTCTCCCGTTAGGGGTCAACACAGCAGATCAACTGTTTCCAGTTCTTCCTGTCCTCTGCATCTTGATCTGTCACACCAACCACCTGCATGTCCTCTCTCACCACATCCATAAACCTTATCTTAGGCCTTCCTCTTTTCCTGTTACCTGGTAGATTCATCCTTAGCATCTTTTTCCCAATATACTCTGCATCCCTCCTCAGCGCATGTCCAAACCAACGTAATCTTGCCTCTCTGGCTTTGTCTCCAAACCTTCCAACCTGGGCTGACCCTCTAATATACTTATTCCTAATCCTGTCCATCCTCGTCACACCCAGTGCAAATCTTAACATCTTCATCTCTGCCACGTCAAGCTCTGACTCATGCCTTTTTGTCAATGCCACTGTCTGCAACCCATATAACATAGCTGGTTTCACTACCCTCTTGTAGACCTTCCCTTTCACTCTTACTGGTACTTGTCTGTCACAAACCACTCCTGACACTCTTCTCCACCCACTCCATCCTGCCTGTACTCTTCTTCACCTCTCTTCCACACTCACCATTATTCTGAACTGTTGATCCCAAGTATTTAAACTCATCACTCCCTGCATCCTCACCATTCCTCTATCCTCCCTCTCATTCACACACATATATTCTGTCTTAGTCCTGCTGACCTTCATTCCTCTTCTCTCTAGAGCATATCTCCACCTCTCCAGGGTCTCCTCCACCTGTTCTCTACTCTCACTACAGATCACAATGTCATCTGCAAACATCATAGTCCATGGGGACTCCTGTCTGATCTCACCTGTCAACCTGTCCATCACCATTGCAAATAAGAAAGGGCTCAGAGCTGATCCTTGATGTAATCCCACCTCCACCTTAAACGCATCCGTCACTCCCACCGCAGACCTCACTGCTGTCACACTACTCTCGTACATATCCTGCACCACTCTTGCATACTTCTCTGACACACCCGACTTCCTCATACAATACCACAACTCCTCTCTAGGCACCCTGTCATATGCTTTCTCTAAATCCACAAAGACACAATGCAACTCCTTCTGACCTTCTCTGTACTTCTCCATCAACACTCTCAGAGCAAACATCGCATCTGTAGTGCTCTTTCCTGGCATGAAACCATACTGCTGATCACTAATCATCACCTCCCTCCTTAACCTAGCTTCTACTACACTTTCCCATAACTTCATGTTGTGACTGATCAATTTAATCCCTCTGTAGTTACTACAGCTCTGCACATCACCCTTATTCTTAAAAATCGGTACCATAACACTTTTTCTCCATTCCTCAGGCATTCTCTCTCTTTGCAAGATTTCATTAAACAATCTAGTTATAAACTTCACTGCCATTTTACCTAAACACCTCCATGCTTCCACAGGTATGTCATCTGGACCAACAGCCTTTCCATTCTTCATCCTCTTCATAGCTATCCTTACTTCCTCCTTGCTAATCCACTGCACTTCATGATTCACTATCTGCACATCATCCAACCTTCTCTTCCTCTCATTCTCTTCATTCATCAACCCCTCAAAGTACTCTTTCCATCTGCTCAACACACTCTCCTCGCTTGTGAGTACATTTCCCTCATTATCCTTTATCACCCTTACCTCCTGCACATCTTTACTAGCTCGGTCCCCTCTGTCTAGCCAATCGGTACAGGTCCTTTTCTCCCTCCTTAGTGTCCAACCTTTTATACAACTCTTCATAGTAATTAACATCAGAACCAATCACAGTAATGAAACAATTAATAATAATTGATCATTTAATTATAGTTGATCATTAAGGCCAGGTGGAAACAGGGCTCCCAGTTTTACAATCCATTTCTTTTCTTTAAAGTTGAGCAACTCATGCCAACTATCTTTGTCTCTACAAATACCCTTAATATGGTCAATAATCACAAATTGAAAAGAAGCTGTTGTATGTTTCAAAGTGTGTTTGAATAGGGCATTGTTGGAAAGTTTATTTTTGATACCACTAAGATGTTCACAAATTCTCAAGCGAAAAGCTCGAGAAGTCTGCCCCACATAAAATGCGGAACAAGTGCAGGTCACCAGATAGATGACCCACTTGGTACTGCAATTAGCCCAAATTTTTATTTCAAAAACCTCAGAAGTATTTTTACTAGTGAATTCACTGATGTTAATTACTAGGTGTATATATACACATATATACTGGGTTGCTTTTGTCTATATTGTTTTTATTGTCTGTATCCACTGAAGAAGGCTCTGTTGAGCCGAAACCGGTTTGGATTTTTCATATAATTGCTTTTGCGACCCATGGGATTTTTCCATTGGGCTGAATAAATGACTGTTTATACCTTCCTACTTGCTGGCTTCGTTTAGCGGTAATTTGTTTCTACATTTTTATACCATCCAACAATCTTAGTGACCATTGCCCAGTGATGACCTCTTGGTCTGTCAATGATACAAAAAAGCACCCTCTATAATCACATGCAGACCAATGCCAGAACAATAATCACCACTTCTTATTGACCATTCCACCACCATTGATTGGACACTATTTATAATATTAATGACCCAAACATGGAACTAAATGTTTTCTTTGATATACTGTTTCCAACCCAGGATATAGTATTTCCCAAAGTTACCAGACAACTTAGTGGGGAACAATATAGATAACTCACACCTGAACTTAAGAAACGTCTGAAAGACAGGGACACAACCTGGAAACAATGGAAGCAGCATCAATCAAACACTTTCCTTGATGAAACTAAGAAAACAAGCATGACCAGCAACAACATCTCAGAACTAGGCAAGAAGCCTTAACAAAATGTCCAAAACAGTTTGGTCCAAATTGAAGTCGCTAGGTGGCCACATTAAAGATTGTAAACGATCGCCTTGCAACTACTCTGAAATAGGCAATCAACATTTGCTGTAATTTATAAACATTACATAGTTGATATAACACATATCACAAAGCAGATCCCTGCCATCTCACTTCCACCCTATGTAATGGGAACCCCCTGAACTCTCTGCCGCAAACATTCCAGCTATGCACCCATACTGCCTATATGAAATGTTTATATATTAGAGGGGATTACTGTGAAGCAAATAAAAAAAATCCCTATTAAAATTAGATGCTAAACAGGGATCATCCTTCTCTAAGCTCCATCCCTCATTCCTCAGAATGTGCACAGTGGACGTAGCAAGACCACATGTATTCGACCCATCTCTCACATCTGGTATTTTTCCTGAAGTTTTAAAGCCTGCTGTAATAAAACCACTCCCAAAAAAAGCCATACACATTAGGATGCATGGATTTCAGACCCACTGATAACCTACATCTACTCACAAAACTGTTTGAAAAAATGTTATATCCACAGCTCTTTAAACATAAATAAATAAATATGACTTGCACTGTGATTCCCATCATGGTTTTGCTTTTCTTTTGCACCACGACCACCTTACTGACAGCCACAAATAATAACTTCAATAATATGAATGACTCACTAATAACAGGTGAACTTTTCATGGACATGACCAGAACCTTTGAAACTGTCAACCACAGCTTGCTACTTCACAAGCTAAGCATCAGTTTTGGTCAATTCACTGTACAGTGGATCTGCTCCTATCTACTAAACAGGACCTTTCATCTGAGTGTAAACAACCAACCTTGTATCTTAGATCAGTATTAAGACCCCTGATCTTCTCACTACTTATAAATGATCTTACATCTGATCTGCCAAACCTAACCATAATTATATATTTATTTATTTTAAATTTATTAACCGGGTAGAGTCTGGCTGGACAAGTAGCTCATTTTTAGCGGAGACCCAGGGAGATAAGCTCCATAACAATAGTACAAAAAGATTACAAAAATGTTTAAAATATTTACAAACAATATACAAAAACTTTGACAGTTGCCAACAATCATAATTTACAAAAAGCGGAATGTAAAACAGAAAACATTACATTTGTTAAGCCTTACTACAGACAGTAATATGAAACTCATTATATATGTGTGTATATATATATATATATATATATATATATATATATATATATATAAATAAAAACCATTATGGTATTTTCATTTGGAAGAAGGCAAGAAGATAGGAGAATAGAAAACATTTGATCGATGGCATGAGAAACTAGCCAAGAGTATTACAGGAGCAAAGCCATTGTTGAGTAAGGTATTCCTTTAGGAGTTTTTTGAAGCTGTGATGATCTGTATTTTTTTTTAAGATATTCTGGAGTAACAGGTTCCACTGTTTGGCTACTTTGAAGGAGAAGAGAGAGTCACCGAAGTAATTATGGGACTTTGTAACCTTGAGTATAAGTTTATCGGTTGATCTAAGGGTCCTGGGGTTGGTATTTAGTCACACTAGGTTGGGGAGTGCAGGGTAGTTTTCAGGTTTGTGGATAATACAGTGGGCAGTGGTGAGCTGATTGACTGATAACAGATTGGGAAATTCAAGACAGTGTAATTTTTGAAGAGCAAGGCAATGATGGGTCCTGTTGGGTATATTAGCAGCAAATTTTGCTATTTTGTTATAGCAGGAATCAAGTAGATGTAAATCAGACCTGCACAGGTTAGTGAAAAGTTAAGAACAGTAGAGAAGAGTAGATAGGAGGTGGGATCTGGCTGTGGCTAGCCTGGCATTCTGAGTAAGGTAAGGTTTGGCCCTATATAGAGCACCAAGTTTGATGTGAACTTTCTTCATTGTGAGTGATATGTGTTTAATGAATGTTAGGTTGTTGTCTATCGTGACATCCAGTAGTTTTGTTTGGTTAAATGGTTCTATTATAGTGTCGTTATTGGAGTAGATGGAAAGAGGAGGGGTTTTGCTTTGGATTTCCTGTTCCAGAAGATCATTAATTTTGTTTTTTTTGGGGGGTTTAAGATGAGTTGAAGTTCATTTAGGTAATTTTCAATGTCTAGAAATGACTTTTGCAGTTGGAGTTCTTGGGGTGTGGGTGCAGAGCAAATAAGAGTAGCGCCATCAGTGTATTGAATAATAGAAGCAGATTTAGTGGCAGTGTTTAGACTATTTGTGAATATAATTAAAAGGAGAGGGCCAAGGATGGAACCCTGAGGATCCCCAACAGAGACTAGGAGGAGTGTGGGGAGTCAATTTTTCCATTTAGTTGCCTGTTGTCGATTAGTAAGGTAGCTAAAGAACCAGTTGAGAGCTGAAGAGTTGAGGTTGAAGGATGCTAGTGTGTTGAGTAGTAGTTGGTGGGATACCATATCAAAGGTTTTGGCCATATCAAGAAATGTAGTAGAGACTAGTTAGCCATTGTTTTTGAGGAGGTTGATGTAGTTAGTGAAACTTATGAGGGCTGTGGAGGTACTGTATTTTTGACAGAAGCCATGCTGTGAACTAGATATGAGGTTATTTGTAGTGAGATGGTCTAGGAGCTGCTTATGGATACATCTATAAGATTTTGGCTAGGGGTGACAGAATGGCAATGGGCTGATAATTAGAGAGAGCTTTATATGGGCCACACTTGTGGAGGGGGATAATATGGGATATTTTCCATAGTATGGGAACATATTGTTCTGCGATGGAATGATTGATTAGGATAGATATGGGATAGGAGATGGAACTTACAGCAGTTTTTAAGACGTCATTAGGGAGTTGGTCAGCTGTTAGACAGGTAGGTTTTAGTTTTGATAGGAGATTTTTGATATATGAGGTTTGTATGGATTCTAAAGCAGAAGTAGTCGGGTTTAGAGTTAGTAGAGGTAGCCACTGTAAGGGGTTGGTTAGATTTGTTGTTGTTTAAAAGTGAGGAGATAGTTGTAATGACATGCAAGTTAAATTGGGATGCCATACATTCGGTGCTATTTGTTTTAGATGGTGCAGGGATAGAGGTTTTGCCAGGGTGGAGGAGGAAGTTAAGGTTTTGCTGACTAGCTGGAAAATATGATTTTTTTTGTCGGATAATGTTTGCTTCTTGGGTTTCTTAGTTGTTTTGTAAGAGGTGAGGTTTTCTGAGGTTTTGGAGGTTTGATAAGTAGGCCAGGTTCTATCCCTTTGTTTAATAAGAGATTTATATAGACATATATGCTGATGACATCCACTTATGATATTTTAGTAAGGATTTGAGGGTAAAAGTCATGGCAGTTTCAAAGTCCTCAATAACAGAACACAACAAAACAGACTGGTCATACATACACTGAAGTCAAGTGTTATGATATCTGGCACTACCCAAAACCCAAAACCTCTCAATTTTATCATGATTTATAGTTGCATCCTGCTATGCCAATAGTCTCAGAACAGAAATATCTTGGCTTGACAACAGACCAATCCTTAAACGTCAGTAAGCATATAGACATTACAATTAGAACAATGATTCAGCATTTGAAACTGCACCAAAATCTCAGACTTCCTCTCTCACTAGTTCACTATGCTAGAAATGCCCTAATACCCCAATTGCATTACCAGCACTTACCCAGCATTCACTATGTTAGAAATGTCCTAATCCCCCAATTGCATTACCAATACTTACCCCAATATTCACTATGCTAGAAATGTCCTAATCCCCCAATTGCATTACCAATACTTACCCAATATTCACTATGCTAGAAATGTCCGAATCCTCCAATTGCATTATCGGCACTTACCCAACACTGTAGTACAAACACACAAAAGATTCAAACATTTTTCTTGTAGCTCAAAGGATATACCACTGCCAACTCCTGGAGCAATTTAAGTGTTTGCCTATCAGAGAAAGACCAACAAGTCTGCTATCTGTTCAAATATTCAAAACCCTAAAATCTGGACACTGCCTGCCCCAAAGTAAATCATTGCAAATCAGGTAGAAGAGCTATACATTAAGAGAAGACTGATAAGAAGCCTGTTGCCTAATAAGGCCCAGATTTAAGGCAGCAGTAGGAGAAAGGGCCTTCTCTATACCTGCTCCCTCTGTTTGGAACAAATTATCAGCAAGCATCTGTCAGGAAGCCACTTTAAAAAAAAATCAGGATGAGCTAAAAGCTGCTGTGCTCAATGAGTTATGCAGCAATTGCTTCAAAGATAACGGCTAAATGATGTATAATCTGTGCATAATAAATGTAATCATTACTATAACACTTTCTCTTAATGTCAATGCTCTGAATCAACTATACTTATCACTTGTACAAGATGATTTTATATTTTTGTATGTTAAACATATCTCTTGTATATAATTTTTCTCTGTTTGTATGTAAACCTGCAATTATCCTGTAAAATGTATGTGTACTACAACTTTGTCAACTTCTGCCCACAGGGCCTTGGTCATGGCTAAAAAAGATTCTGCTGGCCAGTCCACCTACCCGGTTGTTAAACAGTAATGAATGAATGAATAAATCAATCAATGAATCAATCAATCAATTAATAAATTAATAAATAAATAAATATATAAATATGCCGTGCATGCCATATTTGAAACATTTTTGATACTAAGTCTTGCTCTGGTACTACATGGCAAAAATTGTATATTATTTGATGTTCTGGTATGTGACCTCTATTTGCGTGTTGTGTTATTATAGCTTTCACGAGTTTGTACTTCTGAGCATAGTTCAACAAATGTTCATGTAATCAGTCTTCTGCCCTGCTTAACACACAAAAGTAAACAAATTAACTGCACAACCATATTTACAATTTAATTAAGGTAAAAAATGACTATCTACTGAGACTGTGTTCATCCATTAGTGGCAATATAAATAAAGCAAAATGGTATACTTAAAACTCTATTTTTATTAACAGTAAGTTAAAGGCTTTCATATAGGAACACTTCATCAGATTCAAAGAGTTTTAAGTACATCATTTTGCTTTATTTGTGTTTCTGCTTCATTCATATATTGAGTATTTCTTTACATTTCTTTGTTTTGCCAGAACATAGAAACATACATTTCCAGTCCCTATACCTGAATCATGTGCCAAGAATATGGCACATAAACTGTATAGACATGGAAAGAAAAATCCTGAGTCCATTTAGTAACTGCATACATTTTAGTTGCTGATTCTGTTTAATTCCATTTGTAGAAGAATGTTCAGGAGAAAGTGATTTTGCTTTTGGATCCCTTTGTGTTTGATTTTTACATTCATGGCAGGTAAGAAATTTACTAAACTGATGCGATGAAAGATGTATGCTTTTTTCTTGGATTTATAAGTACATATTTGATATTACTGGCTTCTTGGTGTCATAACCTATTTGTGTTTTATTTAAATATGTATTTAATGTTTCTATGCATGTATTTATTTATTTATTACTTACACTGTGACAGTCTAGGCTCTACTAGAGAAAAAAAATATATATAATGGTGATACCTCAATTAATTAATGCAGGTACCTAAATTACTGTACATTATAACTTGCCTGCTCTGGCAGATATTGCAGATATGTGACTAGAAGAGGTGAGACTGCTTATTGTATTAGAACTGATTTTTATGAGACAGGGTATTTTATGCTCAGTGTAACTATTAAATAATTCTAGTAGAATATGTATTTACAGAAATGTAAGAAAAATGTTTTTGAGAATTATTGATTTTCCACTGTCAAGCCAGAAATAAGCTTGCCAGTTATAAAGGCATTTGCTAACAAATCTAAGCAGGTCATGATAGAAGATTTTAATATTGTTCATGCAGCCTGTTCTATTCTAAATCTGTTAAATCTGGATTTTCTTGACAAAGAACAGCAGATTATAGCAGTTGCTAAACTAAGATCTAACAGATTTAGAACCACTAGTTTTTCTTAACATATCCATTTTATTACATCTCAGATAACAGTTACTGAATCGACTTCAGTAGTGGTACAATTTCAAGGAATTACGTTGAGTCGAATCTCTGAAGCTTAGATGTAATGTGTCTATTAAGGTAAACTAACCATGCAATATATATTAAAACACTGAAAAATTCCATAAATATTAACAAATTAAATAACCAATAAATGAACTATACATAACAAACTTGACACAGGGATCAACATATTCTTACATATTCATATAATTTACCATCTGAGATCATGCTTGCATCATTTCAAGAAAAATATTAAAAGGCCACATATAACTATACCATATTTAACTTTTGCATCGAGTATTCTAAGACCCTAGTCCAGCTGCATATAGATTCCAAGGGTCTATATTATATGTTCGAAGCTTCAAAATTTCGAACCTCTTATGTTCGACAACATATGAGCAAAACTTGAAACCTCGAATATATAATAAAAAAGTAAAAATAAAAATTCCATTACATGTTGCCATGCTGCGTTAAACTCTCTGAATCTTTGACAAGACCAAAAGATATGCTCCCATATCCTATCAATCCATAGTTCATGCATCCAACATCTTGAATCCACCTGTGGAAACATCTTCCTTAATCTTATCAGGGAATAAAAGTATTGTGTAAAAACCTCCATGCAAATATTTTAAATCTTCTAGATTTGGTGGCCTATCTCTTTCATGAATAGATACATTTCAACTATTCTCATCTACTTTTTCACCTACTATACATGTTCCTGCTTTTCTTGTTTTAATCACTGTTTTAGTTTTGCATAACCTCAATGCTTTACATGTTCTAAGCATTACCTGCTTACACGATTAGTCTCCTTTTACCTACAACATGAGAGATATCACAGCTGGGAGGATTTTATAGAAGCAGCTCAGCAATACGCATATGTCAAGCAGTCTGCAATAGGCCCTTAGACTGTAATTTTAACATATTATGTCACTCAATATTTTGTTCAGTCTGCAACCAAATGCCCCATGCAGGATCAATATGCAGCTTTTCCCAGTAAATAATCTTAGTTTTTCTTTCCTTCTACCACTTCAGCTAAACTTTGTCCTGAAGACCCATCTTACTATCCCCATAGGCAATGTCTATTTGATCCTGGTTTAATCACTTGCATCCAAAGGATGTATTTTAGCATTAAAACATCAAATTTAAAAACTCTAGAGTGTACCCACCTTCTGGTACAATCAAAATTAAGGCTCAGTTCATGAAACACTTATTGTCTCTTAGCATCATAATCCTGCTTCTGAATAAATTTAAATTTATTCTGAATTGCATTATGTTATAATTACTGGTGTGAAACATTAATTCCATTGATCTCTTTTGCTCTTGGTTGTTCATCCCGGGCTCTAACACGTGCTCTAAATCCATTACTTATGAAATCTAGTATCACGTGTTTCACTACCATCAAAAAACATAGCAAGATTATCTTCTGGAAATGACTGAAATGCATACAGTATTAAGCGAAATGCAAAACATGCAAAGCTTGTATCTTCTGGCTAAATTCTAGCTCTATCATTTTCCATCTTTCAAATTCAGCCTGTAACCATGTTTTTTTTCAATCCAACAGAATTCCCTAACCAATTCCCTAAGTACTTAGTAATGTTTAAAGTTCTAAAGAAATAAGAGCTCACATTGCATCATATATTTAGGTTCATAGCTCACTGCAACCTAATAAATCTGCACATAACTTAGCAAATGTTTTATTCACATTCAGTTCTCACATAAATATGATTTATGAATTATCATGTATTCAGGACACAGTGCAAATAAAATCAGCAACAATTTATAAACTCTGTTGAGTCCTTCTAAATAAATATAAACATGAGGAAAAACCAGCATGTGCCTCTAGCTTAACCAATGAAACTAAATAAATTATAAGAATTAAGTTTTTAGGAAACCTGAAATATAAAGAACACTCATTAAAAACAGTATTCAACCCAGTCAATTTGTTTAACATTCAGAATGAGAAAAAAACAGGTTTTCTTGTTCTGTACTGCAGTCATAAATAACTCAGTTTTTAAAATATTGCCAAACATGTGCCTCCCCCCAAAAAATGATCTTATCAACAAGGACATATATTTATCCAACTAACCTACCATAATAACCATAAATAGTTTATAATCATGATTAAGAGAGATGGTCTCTAGACGAATCATTACAGTTTCCATATCCCTCTTTAGGTTTTAAAGCGATAAGTGTTTCCTTCTATGATGGGGGAATCTGTCTAGTTTCAATAACCTCATTAAATACACATATTACATTCTTTATAACATTCTCTCAATTATTCTGATATAAGTGTCTAGAAAGTCTATAACTGCCTAGATTTTGAACCAGAAGCCTGTTACTTACTCTTCTCAATGCCTCATTGAATGTTATTTGGCACATCAAAATGTAACCTTTTTCTCACTTATCCTTTGTTAATCCACTCCTTATAAATATTCCTGAATTTGTCCTTCTTATTCTGCCCATTTTATCTCCACCCTATATAAACTTTCAAAATAATCTAATTAAACTTTAGTATTGCTATGGCTCCCCATTGAAAACATCTCCTCATATCAGCAACCCTGACAATTCTAGTGAAAGCTCTCACTGAGGTGCTAGAACTGGTTTCATACTATTTATATATGATTCTCCTGGATACACTTTTTCAGTCATAAACTGAATTAGAATTATCTGCAGTCACTGCTGCCTTAATCTTATTGCCAGCATTCTCTGATATCCATCAGCATTGTAAATAGAGCATATCCTTAAGTGCTTCATTGACAAGAAATCTTATTTACTTCCCAGTAATTCTTATTGCTGTTTTCATATACTCCTTCTCCTCACCGATTACTTTCTCACCTTTCTTAATTATATTTCCAGGTATAGCCTGTTTGCCCCTCAAGGCATCCTTACTCCTACTGCATATAACAGCACATAACTTCAGTTTATTTCTGACTTCCTATTTAATTCTCCCAATTAGATGAAAAGCGTGTAATATTTAAAGCGTTTAAATTTAATAAATAGAGTGTTTCCAAGAGTTACAGCTTTAGCAGTTTCTTGTACTGAGTTTTTGGTTGATTATTTCGTAGCAGTTTTTTAATTCTCCCAATTTACCAAGAGAGAGACCTGATCAGTTCCAAACAGGGACACCACATAAATTTTCAAAATTTTCCTGTATTAAACAATAATTATAAAAACACTGATGTCTGTCATACAAACAGTTACAATAGCATGCAAACAGTACTCTAATGGGGCATGGTCAGATATCAATATGAGCAGTATAAGAAAAGTACAACTGCCTTGCACCACATATGCCTGCCTTTTGGTATATGTGTGTGTGTGTGTATATATATATATATATATATATATATATATATATATATATATATATATATATATATATATACATATGTGTGTGTATGGTTTCACTTCAGAATCCTGAAATATCACAATCCTGAACTTCATAATCCGGAAGCCCCAAAAATCCTGAAAATTCAAAATCCCAAAAACTCAAAATCCTGAATTCCAAAATACTGAAAATATACAGAACACAAAGAATGTCAATATTCCAGTACAAGGACACACAGAAACACATACAAGACAAAGGATAGCACTTTTCACCAAGTATGGGCAGGGGGGCAAGCCCCCCTGAACTCCCCCACCCAGTGCTAATTAAATATATGAACTCCAAGATTGCATTCCACAGAAAAAAATGGCAAACATACCATCACATGTTTCATGACTGCCTGTTGTAACCTTAGTAATGTTCCCTTTTAACTTGCTATACTACAACATAACTCATAATAGTGTAGTGAAGTGCGATCTTGGAGTTGATATATTTAAGTAGCAGAGGGTGTGGGGGTGCAGGGTGGCTTGCCCCCTGCTTATATTTGGTGGAATGTAATATGTTTTTTATTGTCTATAGTCAGTATATGTATCCTGTGTGTTTTCAGTCTTTTGGGATTTAGAATTTTGAGTTTTCAGGATTTTGGGCTTCCGAATTATGAAGTTCAGGGTTGTGATATTTCAGGATTCTGAAGTGAAACCATATATATATATATATATATATATATATATATATATATATACATACACACACACACACACACACACACACACACACACACACACACACACACACACACACGTTTACAATCAAAACTCGCAAATGCACCAGGTCAAGTCATCACGTCGTCGAACTTGAATAGTGAAAATGAAAACATTTTGCAGCCCCCATCTCGAACCATGGTAATGTCAAGAGTTCAATATTCTCCATTTTGACACTGTGCCCATTGACCTGCATGTGCCATCCGGACTTCGATATTCAGGCTTTGGTATGGTATGGTTCAATGTTTAGCCTGTTGGAAAACCTGGTTTCAATGGTCCGTCACTCGACCGGGTGCATTTTCAGGTTTTGATAGTAGACCACACACATATAGATGTATATATGTTATCTATTCTTGAACTAAGTATTCCAGAATAATAAATAAACTGAGGGGTTCCTTTTGCTATTGTTACAATATCTGCCAAACCATATTCCTAGTAAAAATTGTTACATATTTGTGCTGTCTGTTACTGTTGTGATTGTGAGCAACTGTTTCAAAGCAGTCTATTGATTAAGTATATTTCATTGCTATCTGCTGCAATTCATTACTGTTTAACTGCATTTTACTGCATTTTGTTGCTGTTTAACTATATTTTTTCATACTGCGAGTTCTGTTCCTTTGACTATAAGTTAAAGTTTCCTCAGCCATACACTATTTTGAAATCAATAGCCTTATTCCGATTATTAGACATCTGAAATAGAAAAGTGTATCTCTCTGAGCAAATGCCTTAAACAAAATCTGTTCCAGCTCATCTAAATGTGTTTCTACAACCAAGGGTTAAACAATTTCAAATATGTCATTATGTCATTCTTTTTGCACTTCTTGGGTTGCAGCCATTTATATTCCAGCTGGACACACTCATTCTGAATCAAAAATAAATTTCCACTGTGACCTCCTCCCAGGCAAAGACATTAACAGCCCCTTTAGAAGGAGATACCTCCACTTAAAGAGTCACAAAATGAATCAATTGTACATCTCCCAGACAAGCTTGCCCTTCATATACATAAAAAGCTTATCATGCACTAAACAGCTAAAGGCTACTTATTTACAATCCCAAAATAAACAAATAAATGTTTACCCCTTTTATTAATAGTTATTTGCCAAAAACAACATGGTAAGGTCTATAATTAGATAAAAACTCACATACTCTGTCAAATCATAGGAAAGCCTGAACAGTTATCCTGAAATAACAAAATTTGCTAGGTGTCTCTCTCTTCTAGCCCTGTCACACACTCACATCTAAGAAGACATAATTCATAGGTTTATAGGTTCATAGGTTGGTACTAGGCTATAGAAAATCAATTACAGCCTTGCACATAAAAAATATTCTGTCACAATGGCCATCTGGGCCATTACTGCCCACCAGACAGATTATTTAAAGCAATTCCAATAAAAAAAATCCAGTAAATCCAATCTAATAACCTCAGCTCAATTAACAAAATGGGTGTGGGTGAAGCTAAATGATTATCAAACATCTAAAGTGTTCAAACTGGTGTCAGTATAGTTAGCTTGTCTTTAAACACTGCAAAATAATCATAATCCAAAATTGAAACATTAGCAGTGCAGGGATAGCTTCATAAACCCCGTAAAACAAGCTTTTCATGAAACATGGAACCATTGTTAGGCATAGCAAGGACCAGCTGGAGATTTGCATAGCAACTGCACATGGATTTCTGTGCAACAGTCATATGAAACCTCACAGGGAAATAGTTCTAAAAAACATTATTTGACCAAAAACCTGCATTTCACATGCACTCTCTGCTGTCTATACAATGATTCACATCAGCTTCATTTTACCAAAACAGTTAATTAACATTACTCATTATTATAACTGCATACAAAATATATTTACAATACAAACAAACATGTAAATTAATGACATAAGTATAGTCCAGGAAAGTCCTTTTAAATCTCAGTCCAGATTTTCAAAAGCCAAGCTATAATTGTCATAACTGTCTCACAATCACATGTACTGCCTTTCAGATTTTCAGTTTGGCTTAATGGCCTGAATGCATTGTTAAGGAGTTATGTTTCACTGTGCATTCAAAAGCCAGTGTGCCTTAAAATTTGTATGTCCTTAAGAGATAGTTTGTATACCTCTGATAATGCCTTCATTAAGGCATGTTTGGATTACTTTACACCAGACAATATAGCTGCAAATACTTATAGTGGCATTTAATACTTTCTAAAACTTACAATAAATACATATGTTGTTAATTGCTATTGATTATTATGTTTAGCACATAAGCTATCTAAATGAGTTTGCAGTTCTGAACACAGCAAAACTTTTAAAATAAAGTTAATTTATTGCAATAAAGTGAGTTGCTGGTTATAAGCTCCCATGATGCTGTGGGCCTCTGGTAGCCACCCGAATCACCCATATAAGTTCATAGGTTCATAGGCTGGTACTAGGCTATCAGCCCTAAAGCCTATACAAGCCTAGCCATAACAATTCCCTGGCTATTTCTTCCCACACTATTTAATTCCTTGGACCCCTGTCTAGCAGAGTGACTGACGTGATCCCCGGGATTAATTTCCCTTCTCCCATCCAATCGTCAAGGTTCCTTTTGAAGAGGGCCAAAGAGGCGCTCTGCTTGACATGTCTGGGCAGTCTATTCCAGAGTCTGGGGAGTCTCTGGGTCAGGATTCTATCCCTCCAGCATGTTTTGTTTATTGTGATGACAAGGTTTAGATCCCTGGAGTGTGTGTTTCTGAGGGATTGGGATTTCTTTAAGTGTAGCATGTCCAACAGCTCTGGGTTTGACATGGCCTTGTATGTTAAGCAGAGATCGCCTCTGAGTAGACGATATGCGACAGAGTATAGCTGGTGTTTTTTAAGACGGTCAGTGTAGGGCATCTGCACTATTACACTATTACAATCTGCCACTATTAGTAAGTCTTTTGCATGATTTTGGTGTGGAATTGGGGTGGTCTGGGGACTGTACTGTTTGTCTGGTTTGTTATCTTGGTAAGTAGAATGCTGTCAATGCTTCTTTGCTGGTGGTCTTGAATTTACTAACTGACTGACCTTGCCTTGGTACTAGTTTGAATTCTGCTGAAATGTAAAACTGTGTTGTTTCAGTGGATAAGTCTTGCACACAGTGACTTACTGTTGCTATGCTGTTCTGTTGCTGGTTGTACAATTATCACTCTGGATAACTGATGAATATTTGGGCTACTGTCAGTAGGGATTTGGAAGCAGAAAATGAGTACTTTAGCTACTGAGATATAATATGAAGTACTGTAATGTGAATGGATGCATGGGGAAAAAAAATCGCTGTTCCGTGTGTTTGAGATCTGGGGATTTCGATTTTATCGGGTCGATTAAACAGCGTTCGCTATTTTAAGCATTTGCTGAAATAATATAGACCCTGCCAACATCTCACTGTATACATAATTGATTTAGATTTATAAGTTCATTGGTTGTTATCAGACCAATGACCACTAGGATCCTTACAAGTCTAGCTGTGCATCTCAAACAATTTGAGTCCTAAGTATCATGGGCATGTATGTGGGAGCATGTTAGTAGGTGGTAACTAAGACATTTTGTGTGGGGGTGTTAATTAGGGTAATACTTTTCTTAGTGATGGGCTCTGTCAATGATAAGTCTGATAAGGGCCAAGTAGAGTGGTATTATAACTTTCTTGGACCTGGATGCCATACCCTTACCTATAAACAGGGCGATTTAGAATGATTTTCTTACTGTTTTACTAGCTACATGCTGGTCAAAGGTCAGATTGCTGTCTAAATGGTTCTCAGACCCCTAACTACTGTCTTGACTATTAGGAGTGTTTTATCAATGGGGTAATTAACTTGGGTTGACAGTTTCCTAAATGGGATTATAATGCATTTTTGGCATTGATTTTTAGGCCATGGCTTTGGCACCAGTCATTTGTTAAATCCTCTTGCAAGATGTTGGTGTTTTGGGAGGACTCTATAATAGCACTCAATTTTAAGACATCTGCAGACTTGGTGAGCCAGAGGACTTGAGTGTTAGCCTTGACTTCCAAAAAGTTGATGCTTAACAGGAGAGGGCCCAGCACAGAGCCCTGGGGTAACTCTGCTGGGACTGGTCTCTTGGTGGAAGTGGTCTCACCAATCCTGACTTCTTGGGTCCAGTCTGTGAGCCATCTGGCAACCCAGTGAGTAATGTAAGGATTTATGCCTAGCTCATTGTCAACAATGCCTGAGTAGGGTATTGCATTGAATGCCTTAGCTAGGTCAAGATACACAGTATGTACTGTTTTACCCTCATCCATTGTCTTGGTGATCCTCTCAAAGAAGACTAATAGGTTAAGTAGGCATGACCTTTCCTTAACAAAGCCAAATTGGGATAGGTCCAGTGTCTGTAGATTGCCAATGTCCATATTTATCACTTCCATGGTAATCTGTTCCATGGCTTTGCATATTAGAGTTGTTAGACTGATGGGTCTGTAGTACCCTGAACCATTTGATGGTCTGCTCTTTTGGTGTTGAATGACTGTTGCAGTCCTCCATTCACTTGGAATGTAGCTTGATTCAAGACTGTAGATGAAGAGTGCCTCAAGTGATCCTGATAGTGCAGGAGGAAACTGGAGATGTTGTCAGGCCCCGTGGAGGGGTGTTCTTAGCTTTAGTCAGTGCAGCCAGCAGCTGGTCTCTGCTAATAGTTTGGAGTTGTATGTTGAAGGGGATTTCATCTTGTAGAGCTGGGGGGAGTGGGGGTAAATTATGAGCTGAATTTATGAGTCAGTAGATTTGCCATTCACCACCAGTTCAGCACACTGTTGTTTGTTACCTTTAAATTTCTGGACATAGCTGAAAAAGTCCTTGTGCTTTTTCTTATCTTGCAAGGCTATCCTGACCTCATAGTTGCCATTGTTGGACTTTATTAGACCTCTTAGTTTCTTGTTTAGTTTTATAAGAGAACACTTGTCTTTAAGGGAGTTGTTCTTCCTGATTTTGGCCATGGGTTTTCTTCTTTTATTATATACTCTGTTTAGGTGAGGAGCCCGCCAGTGAGGTTTGTTTTTAGTGTTAGTTTTGGGTTTACTTTTGATAGGTACAGCAGCCTCTATTCAGAATTTCACATGATTGTACAGGGACTCAGTGAATGATTCTGCATAAGTAGCTATGGTCTCAGGTTTAGGGTGAACCTTGAATTTTGACAGACTATCACTTAATACAATGTAGTTTGCCTTAGAGTAACTCCTAACTGTTAGTGGTTTAGCTGTGTTTTGCTGGTTAATTTTTACTTCAAAGGAGACAGCTTTGTGATCCAACTTCATCATTGAGGATGTGACATGGGGGGGGGGTGTAATCCTCTCCCATGCTGGTGAGTACCAGATCCAGTATATTTGATCCTATGGGTGGAGCATGCACTATCTGTTCCAGGGTGTTTGTGTTAATAAAGCCCAGGAAGCATTGTGCCTTTGAGTCTCAGGCAGTGTAGGTTTTCTAGTCTACACTGGGGTAGTTAAAGTTATCCATGAATAGGTTGTTTGGTTGGATGGTGAGCACATCAAGTAGGTTTAGGTAAGAGTCATGAGATTGTAGGGGTATAGGTGGTGACATGTAGCTAGCCATGGTATGGTGAGGGACTTTATCTTTGCTGCCTTGCACATGGATGAGTTCCAGGGTAACATCCTGTTTTCCCAGCTTGGAGGTATGTTTATTGCTAACAGATCAAGACACCTCCACCTTTGGTCCCAGTCTGTGCTGTAGTTAATGTAACTGTGTGGAAGTCTATGTAGCCTTTCAAGGTTATACCCATCCAAAATAGAGTCTGTCACTCATATAGACATAGGAGGTGGATGATTTTCTCCATGGGCTACTTGTTGATACCTATAATAGCCTATGTATGAGTTTCCATGATTCTTTCCCATGGTACACTCACACTAGTTTAGGATTGCCTTAATGTGACTGCTGTGTTATGCACTTTATGATGACTGTGGACATCTTGACACAACTACTACATGATAGGACACCTGCCTCTGGAAGGAGCAAGTCATGCTGTAAAATCACCTCTTCTACCCAGGACATCAACCAATCACTTCCAGCTTCCCTCATTGGCTCTTTCAGGGCCTGGGACACTAAATGGACCCTGGTCCTCTAGATCACACTCAGGACTGTATCCCTCTGTTCCATGGAGCTTACCATTCCTGGATGTCATTGACTGCACATCCATTGCAATTAAGGGACAAGTCAGTCTATATAAGGATATCTGCCATTCTTTGACATACTAGGTCATCTGTGGTGCAGATGTGTTGGCAGAGCATATATTCCCAATATAACAGTCACAATGCCCAATAATACATAAATTATTGTAAGTGTACCTTACTTATTGTAGCCCCTTTCTCCATAAAATGGAATGTATTGTGGCCAATATGAGATAACCCTTGAAATGTGATGAATGTCACCCTTGTGGCATCCACATACATTAGTGGAGCAGCACTGAAATATCACAAAAAAGTCAGACCCATGCAATTTTGGAAAGTGTATTTGGGATACACAGGACATACTTCAGATGTCTTCACTTCTCAGGAGGGAAGTACAGAATATACCTTTCAAGCTAAGCAATATCTTTGTTGTGTATTCTACTGTGCAACATGACTGTGAGGAAGCCCAGGTCATTTATTTTTTTAAAGCTCCAGAAACAATTACTAACATTCTGTACATAAGATATTTACATAAGCATAGTGGTTTAGAGATACAATTAAAGGTAGTAACATGTGATGGTCGTTCATACAGTATGTTTAGTAGAGATAATCTTGAAGATGTAATAAAGATAAGAGAAGAAAGAAAAAACTAAAAATATTAGCCAGTTTGTCAAAGGAGGAGAATATAGACAAGTTCATATGAGGTTCATTTTCATTTTAAGGGAAAGCTTTTTAACTTGGTCTAGGGGAGAGTTAGTGGGTAAAGATGGGACAGTGGGGAATAAATGGCAGTGAGTTGGTAAGTAACGTGTGCTAATACATAGTGCATTGTGGGAGTTTTAAAGAGGAGGTTGGATAGTAGGTAGGGGAAAGGAGTTAGAATATGTCAGCCAGGTGCTAGGCAGTTACAAGTAACGTGTGATAATTTATAATGCATCTGTGGGAGTTTTAAAGAGGTTGGATAGTGGGTAGGGGAAAAGAGTTAGAATATGTCAGCCAGGTGCTAGGCAGTTACTTTTGGGTTTACTTTTGATAGGTACAGCAGCCTCTATGCAGACATTCACATGATTGTATAGGGACTCAGTGAATGATTCTGCATAAGTAGCTATGGTCTCAGGTTTAGGGTGAACCTTGAATTTTGACAGACTATCACTTAATACAATGTAGTTTGCCTTAGAGTAACTCCTAACTATGTGATAATATATAGTGCATCTGTGGGAGTATTAAAGAGGTTGGATAGTGGGTAGGGGAAAGGAGTTAGAATATGTCAGCCAGGTGCTAGGCAGTTACAAGTAATGTGTGATAATATATAGTGCATCTGTGGGAGTATTAAAGAGGTTGGATAGTGGGTAGGGGAAAGGAGTTAGAATATGTCAGCCAGGTGCTAGGCAGTTACAAGTAACGTGTGATAATATATAGTGCATCTGTGGGAGTTTTAAAGAGGAGGTTGGATAGTGGGTAGGGGAAAGGAGTTAGAATATGTCAGCCAGGTGCTAGGCAGTTACAAGTAACATGTGATAATATATAGTGCATCTGTGGGAGTTTTAAAGAGGAGGTTGAATAGTGGGTAGTGGAAAGGAGTTAGAATATGTCAGCCAGGTGCTAGGCAGTTGCATGTCCAGGAGTTGTTTAGGTGGGAAATGAGCTGTTTTTTGAAGATGGTTTTGTTAGGTTGTAACCTGATTTGTACTGGTAGGGAGTTCCAAGTCTTGGCAATGTTGCTAGAATACAGGGAGTCACCAGAGCTGTAATGGCTTTTGGAGATTGCAATTAGTGCCTTGTTAGTGGATCTAAGTTTGTGGTTATTGGAGTAGGTGATCAGGTTTTTGTAAGGCTGGAGTTTTGTCATGTTGGTACAGTATTTGGTGAGCTAGAAGAAGTTGGTTTAGAGCTAAGGTGTTAGGGAGTTCCAGCCAGGAAAGCTGTTTTAGGGCCTGACAGTGGTGGGTGTGGTAGGAGGAGTTTGTGGAGATTTTTGCTATTTTGTTGTAGCATACTGATAGCTTGTTTAAATCACTCATTTGGATTAATTAGGACAGGAGAAGCATACAGTAAGGAAGAGAGAAGATGGCAATGAGCTAGAGTAACTTTGCTGTTGCTGGTTAGGAAGTTTTTACATCTGTAAAGAGCACCTAGTTTTTTGTTGACTTTTTTTTTGACTCCTGCCAAGACAACCGGTCACTCTTCAGCCACCAGCATCTCACCAACTTTTGGCTATGGGCAAGAGTAGTATCAAAGTCCAGGAGTCTCGGGAAGATGACCAGCAACTCTCCCAGTGAATATTGAGCTTAATACAGAAACACAGAGAGTATAGTGATGCACACAATACTACAGTTTCCATGCTGAAACCAGTGCAGACTATATATTGCAAAGGCCTGGTTGTTTATATCATGTCTTATCCTTTGCCACACAAAGCATGGCTAAAAATATGCCAGGCTGGTTAGGCATCATCCACAAAAAGCAAGGGCCACCAAAGACACTGCTAAATGAAATACAAAATGAAACAACCACCACACTGCTTTGTGCTGTAGGGCACATGCACAGCCTGCAGAAGCAAATACGAATCAAAGGGCGCAGTGACCGAAATGCAGAGACTAACCATGTTTAAATGTTCAAAAGTATCATATTAAATGATATTCAAACAATATTATGGAAAAGCAAGAAAAAGCAATAATACAATCGCTAGTTTTTTACTGTATCATTGCTTTCTTGTGCTATCATCTGAATCTCATTGCATATATATCTCTTGAAAATGTAACTACTTTTACTCCATGTCTCTGCCTTTGGCTTACTAAGATAAACAGAGTCATGAATAAATGAAGTGATATTCAGTAAATAAATCCAGGATTATTTTAATACATGCTATCATTTTGTTGTCATACAAATTTCTTTGGGTATACAAAATAAAAAAAAACACATCCATTAAATACAAATACTGACCATTCACAATAACATCCTAATAAAACAATTGACAAAAAAATCCGGGATTCTTGAGTGCAGCCAATCTAATCTGCACCTGTCTATCATTAAGCAGAAGCATGTTATCTATATAAGAACATCTGGCTGTACCATTTTTAATACAAAAAAATAAATATTCATGGTTTCTGCCATGATACCTTGCAAGAAGCCAGGCAAGGGAAAGCACTCAGTCTCTGTGACAAGAACAAAAAAAAAATCCCAGCTGGGCCATTGCCATTTGCAACATATCCTTCTAGTAGCATGGAAGAAAGAGGAGGAGGTGTGCAGCAAGCTGAACATTTATTTATCTGTTTTGTGTGTGCTGTGTGTAGTATGGACACATTTCACAAGAGAACAATGGAATAAACTTATGTTGCATGATGACCAGCCTGATGAAATGGGATCTGGGGGAGTACACAAACACCCCTGTTATAATCTTCCAGTTCTGCGATGAAATGCCAAGTTCCACAATATTTGAAAATAGCAAACATAATGCCCCAAATCATAGAAGGGTGAAAAAATTAATTTTAAGTTTTTTTTTTGTTTTGTAGCCCCCCCCCTCCCCCCAAACTCCTTGAACTTAGATATACCAACTTTATGGTCACAAAAATTTGAAGAAGAGGGAAATCTCCCTAAAGAAGTAAATGATTGCTGGCACACATTTCAAAATTGCACTGTCAATGGTTTCCTATGGAAAACTGAGATTGAGGTTAGGTTTTTCAGTATTTTTTTCTTTAGTTTGCTGGCATTTAAGGAATTTTATCTAAATCTTCTGTAAAGAAGCCTAATTTGGCACTGTGTGAAACTGATTGACGATAAAGGTGAAGTTATTAAAGTATCATATATGTATTTATCTGTACCGTCTTAGACAAATCTGTCCTTTTGTTGAAATAATTGTGTTACCCAGCCTCCGATCATCTACAACTTTATTCAGAGCACGTTTCCTATTTTATATCTAAGAAGAACAGTCCAGAAAGAAGAGCGCCCAGTAAAGAGCCCTGTGGGGGACCAGCTGTAACCCCCATCAGGATAGACAGGTAATCCCTCATACTGACTTGTTGCATTCTTTTGCTTTGTTGGTGCTTTACCCATTGAACTACAAATGGATTGTTACCCTTTCATGCTTTTGAATCTGTCACCCCTCTGCCTCCTTCCACACAAATCATGTTCATCTATAAACCCTCTGGGAACTTGCCAACTTGAGTTTGCTACAATGCTCTGAAAAGGGAATCTAATTTGTTTTGAAAAGTTAGTCTCAAAGCAGTCAGTATCGTAGGAGCGATGCTTGAAAGTATGATCAGATTCTTGTCTCTCTTTGTTTCTTTTTTTCTTTATTTCATATGATGAGACTAGATTTTAGTGACATTGTTTTAAGAATATCACAAATGAGAAAGTTGTGGTCATGTCATCATTTCTTGGGCTTATTTGACTGGACTAACATCTAGTCAGAGATAAATATGAATGAGAAGGTTCTTATTTTTTACTTATTAAGCAGAACTTAAGGAATAGTTACTCCTCTTAATGAGCCATGGTATATATTAGTAGGCATCCTTTGATCCCAAAGAATCATAGCTTTGCACCTTTATTAGACTGATTTGAGCAGTGTTTTCTGTGGCTGTGCAATCCAATCCAGGAGTGGCAGTCCTTTCCACAGTCTGGGCAGCAGTAGGCACATGCCAGTCTGGTATCATGGGCACAGATCTTCCTGAGGGCTCCCTACCCTCTGCTTTCCTTGCCAAGGTGGTTTCATATATAGAGAGAGCTTCCTTCACTTCCCTTTTCCAGGCAACCTTATTTGAGGCAAGAGAATATCAGTTGCACACACTGATGGAGAGAGCACTGAGATCATGCTTGCATATGTCCTTGTAGCGCAGTTTGGGTCACCCTTTCAGCCTCTTTTCAGACTTCTTCCTCTCCAAAAAGGAAGTCTTTTTGGTATTCAGCCATCCGTCATGCATAAGACATGACTCAATCAACACGTCTGTTTCAGGAGGGTGAACATGGAAGTGGTGCCTGTCCTCTCAAGCACTGTGTTGTTGTAGATCTGGTTCTGCCATGAGGTACCAAGTTTGCGCCTGATGCAGCGCTTATGGACTACATTGAGCTGCTGCTCCTGTTTTGAGTGCACAGTCCATGTCTCACTGGCATACAGTAATGTTCTGATAACATAGGCTGTGTAAACCTGCACCTTGGTGTGCACATTGAGCTTATTATTAGCCCCATACTCTCTTTGTCAACCTGGAAAACATTGTGGTGGCTTTTCCAATATCCTTGTTTGTCTCACTGTCAAGCGACAAGTTGTCAGAGATTGTAGAGACTAGGTACATGAACTCATGGACAACTTCCAGCTCATAGTCACTAACCATGATTGATGGCTCACTGCCCACATTTTGGCCGATCACCTGGGAGCTGATCGTGAAATTCCATACATGCATCCACAAAGCAAGTCATAAGTGGCTGAAGTTCTTGCTGAGTGTGAGCCACAACAGCTGCATCATCAGCGAACAGGAACTCTCTTAGATTCTTCCTTTGATCCAAGTCTTGACAGTTTGAAGAGGTTGCCATCCATTCTGGTTAGGAGAAACATATTATCTGTAGCAGTTCCAAAAGCAAATTTTAAAGAACTGAAAAGAAGATACCAGGCAATGTTTGCACCAGCACAAATCCCTGCTTTACTCCACTGAGAATCTCAAAAGGTTCAGATGTGGCTCCATTGTACATGATGATTGTCTTCATGCCTTCATGGGAGGCCCTAATAATGCTAAGCAGTATTGGAGGACAGCTGATCTTTGCCAGAATTGCAAACAGACCTTTCCTACTGACAAAGTCAAATGCCTTGGTCAGATCAATGAAGGCAATATACAGAGGTTTGTTCTGATCCCTGTGCTTTTCTTGTAGTTGTCTAACAGAAAAAAACATGTCTGCAATAGACCATCCAACTCTGAACCCTCTTCAGGACAACACATGCAAATAGCTTGCCCACTGTACAGAGAAGGGCGATGCCACGGTAGTTGTTACAATCACTTTTGTCACCCTTATTCTAATAGATAGTAAGTATGTAAGCATCCCTTCTATCTTGTGGTACACTACCTTCTCTACTGCATTGGCAAAGTATTGCAAGCAGCACTGAGATTAAGGTACTGCTAGCACATTTAAGGATTTCTGAGGGAATACTATCCTTCCCAGGGGCTTTTCCTGAAGAGGGTGCTTTTAGTGCATTATTGAGTTCCTCCAAGGTGGGCTCAGCATTGAGCTCAGTCATAGTTGGCAGAGCCTCAGTGGCATTCAGGGCTTGATTCTGTCCTTCAGGACCTTGCCTGTGGTCAACTTAAGTGGGGCGATCTTCCTTTGTGATGGGCCAATGGCTTGCTTAATCCCATCGTACACTCCTCGCATGTTACCAATGTCTGCAGCCTGCTGAATCTTGAAGCAATGTTGAAGCCAATAATCATTTGCACATTGCAGAGCAACCTGTTGCACTTGACTCTGAGCACACTGGAGTGCCTGCAAGTTCTCCTCACCGGGTGAGGCCCTCTATGCAGCTAGTGCCTGTCTCTTCTTCTCAATCAGGGGTGTAAGCACTTCCGTGTGAGTTTCAGTCTTCTTCCCAAAGATATATATTGCAGTATTATAGACAGCATCCCATAGTTTTTCTCATCCCTTATTGGTGTTAGTGTCATCCCGGTAGGACAAAGCCTATTCAAGTGCTTGAACAAACGAGGGTACTTTTGAAGGGTCACAAGCCATACCTATGTCAATGTGTGGACTCCCTTCCCTTTTAGAGTGAAAGAACCTTCACATCTGGATGTTCACCTTACTACCCATGAGCAAGTGGCTGATATCACAGTCTGCACTGTGGTAACTACATGTAACCCTGACACTACCTAAACTGCTGCATTTGGATGGGACAATTTCATGTTGCTGCCAATGTTTCTATCTTGGGTGCTGCCATGAAACTTTGTGCTGGGGTTTGACATTGACAAATGTGTTGGTTATGCAGAGGTCATATTGGGAACAAAGTTCAAGGCGACACTGTCCATCGTCCTTCATCTTTCCTGTTCCAAAATGTACCAGACAAGATGGCCAGCTGTGATGATCATTGCCAACTCTGGCATCAAAATCTCCAAGAATGAATAATGGTTCCATGGGAAGGGACCTCACTGATGGCAGCACTAAGTTCATCATAGAATTTGCCCTTGACTTCCTGGGTAGAGGTTAAAGTAGGAGCATAGACGATGAAGATGTTGACTGTGGCCAATGGCGTTTATAGCTGAATTTTCAGCAGTCTCTCATTTCCCATATTTGGTGCTATGGCTTAGCCAATGTGGTTGTTTCTGATTGCAAAACCAACACCATGTTCCTTGGTCTCTTCTGGAAGCTTCCCATGGCAGAAAAAAGTAAAGACTTTCTCCCTGAGACATCCAATGGATGGCAGCCTTATTTCCTGGAGAGCCACAATGTCCATCTGCAATCTGCTCAACTCGTTAATAACTGCTGCCTTCCGAGCATCACTGATGTTCTGTAAATCTTCCACAAGACCTGGAGGCATTGTTCTTATGTTCCATGTGACTACCCTAAAGACTTGTTTATTTTGTTGCTTTTTTGTTTTTTTCAGGTGTATGGCTAACAATCTACCTGTTGGAGGGTCCCTAAGCCTTGGACAGGCAGTAGAGCAAGCGGACCGTAACAAGGCAGGACCTATTGGACTGGGGGCTACCCAGCTAAAGGCAGGAGGTAGCTGCCCAATGAAATCAAAGGATCTCTCCCACCATCAGAAGTATCTCTCTATACCATGCCTCACTCTATACCAGCTGAATACATTGGCTTAATACCGGTAACTACTACTTCCTTTGTTGTGTCAATGCTCACATACTGAAGCTAGAGTTTCCTCTCCAGGGCGCAGGCCTGGGCAAGTGAATTTGAGGAAGCAGCTGATGCCCAGCAGCAGGTTGCCCATCTCCATGCCACTAATGTAATCCAAGGGGGAAGGCAAGGCCAGTACTACTTGGCATCAGTGTAGTCACAAGAGCTAGCAGAATGAGGTCGAGTACAACCTCAAACTACCCTAGGCACTCCATCTCCAGATTTTTCCTTGGGTTTACTCCAGAAGCCTTTGCCATGACTAGGTATTGCCGCAAGGCAGCAGGGTTTTAAATCAGAGTTTGCCTTCTCCTAGGTGGGTTGCCTTCCCAGGCAAATGAGCCTCACCTACCCAAAGCAACTAGTTTTATGGTGCCAGTCACCCACCTTCACCACACTTAGAAACTAAGTCACACATGAAGGCCAGGAACTGGACTTGGGTTGCCAGAGACTATTAGAGATGCATGCCATAGGAGCATTTAATAGATCATGGAAGCTTATACCCACTATCACCCCCAGCTATGACAACCTTTGAAAACATTACAAAGTTAAGAAAGTACAGCTAAAACCTTTTGGATTTCAGAATACATTAGATATGAGGATAATAGAATAAGATTATGAGATGTATTTATTGTGTTACTCAGCTGGTAAAGTAAATTAGCCGTAGAAGGTTTATTGTCATAGAAGATGAAACAAAATTTGTAGGCCTTTTGTTGAATTACATATTTTAATCCTTACAATGTTGCATTGGTACTATATGGATCTGGGCCAGCATGAAACCAGAACTCATGTACGTGCTTTTTGTCTGTCTCTGGGGAAATGATTACCTTAGATCACAAGTATACACCTTGGTTATAACCCTTAGACATACCACTGGTCCTGACAGGGATGACTGTAGTATATTGGAACTCAAAATACATATTTCCATAGTTCATTTATTCTACTGATCACTGTTTAAACTGGTAAAGCGTCTGATAAATGGAAATAAGCAATTGTACCTTTTTCAGACTGAATTAAGGGCTTGTACCTGTCAGGCTTCTCACAGTTTAGCTGTCAAGTTCTCAGCTGTTGCCTAGTGAAGCCTTATCTAACCCTAAACAGCCCACGGCATTTTATTGTTTCCTTCAGTTCAGATTATTAATATTGTTACAGAAATTAAAACCTGAATCGATGACACTAGCAATATATTATTTTGGCTGTATTTTGTCAGCAAAAATAATTAAAATGTCAGGCCTGTATGCTATTTTTCTGTTTCATCAGACATACAGGTTACTTTTCATTTTATTTATAAAGGCTTTAAAACCAGAAAGGAAGGTTTCTGCTTTAGAAATGTGGTACTTTCCACTGCAGTGAGGTAGACTGATATTAATATATATTACTAAACCATGGTTCTTTTCATACCCACAGGTTTCAAGTCAGTTTTACAAAATTAGCAGATGAAGCCTTTGGTGTCAGAACTGGTGACAAGTTACAGAATATCTGAATACAATGTAGATCAGTTAATAATAATAATTTGTAGGTTAAATACTTGTGTGCATCTTGGCCTTCTTTTCAAAGTCAATACCAGAACTGAGTTTAGCTTTACTCCTTAAGTGGAAATGTGTCCATGTCTAGTCCTTGATGGAATGTATTTACTGGGATTTTTTTATACATAGATAATTATGATAGGTAAAGGTGACATTACAATTGCATAGATCTCTATACCCCTTTTAATTTAGAAAGCATGAAGGGTTATCTACATTATAAAATTATTTTGCTCCAACATGTGTCTGTTATGCTTTCTTATCAGTCTCACATAAATGAAGTGGTTTGCTTTCTAACAAAAACTGAAGGCCCGTCTTCTTACTTCTTCTTGTAAGCTGTTTGAAAATGTATTTGCATTCATACAGTACAGCATTTTGTTACTAACAACTGTATTTAATTTAATTTAAAATCCATAGTTGATTTCCAAAGTAGTTATAGTATCAAGCTATCTGTGGTAAGATGCAATCATATAATGCATCATAACCATGATAAAGGTTTTACAATTTCAGTTCTGTTTCTTGATCTCACCAGACCACTTCATACCATAAGTTATTACCTTTTTCTCCAGGTCTTTTAATAAAATATGGTTCTGGAAGAATTGTAGTGAGAAAAGTCTTAAGTTACCCAAGGATGTAATATATTAAGGCTCACATTTTTCCTTTTAGTCATATTGTGGTATTATTTAAAGGTTCCTAGGGGCCCTGTTCTGAGGCAATTTTGCTTCAGACATTTTTAGTGATACATCAGTCTGCAGTACACCAACATCTCCTGTGTGCTGATGATTGTTTGACTGTCTTTTGGTCCTAAGGTGGGGGGGGGGGGTCAAATGTCACTGTTTTTAAGTCAGTTTATAGTTACAGCTGCTAACTGAACTGAAGATGTTTAGAAACTCACACTATAATAAATTCTTAGGTGAGGGCAGAGGGAATGGTTTGCCTTGACTCTTTCATACCCTAGTAAGTCAACATACTGGCTGGAATTCATAAACATGTCAAAATTACATTCCAGAGCCCTATGCAGTTCACAAAAATGGTCAGACCCCTAGGAGCAGACCATTCTGTGTACCTTGATTAGTCCTGGTGTGGCTTAGATATGCAAATGAAAACCACATCATGTTCTGTGATATACACATGTGTGCACCACTGAATACGCTATGAAGTTGCTACATGATAAAAAATATGTCATTGAAATCAGTGGATCCTGTTGACTAGGCATTCTGAGCAAAGCAACAGAGTGTGGCATTCTACCCCCACACTGATGGCACAATGGCCCATGCAAAGACTATAGCAGCCATACCATATTCCTTCATTTACATATTCTGCAAATGATGACTGCTATGCAGACATGGAAACACCGTCTTAGACATAATAATTTCCTGGCCATTAATGTGTTTTATGGGAAGGTGAATTCCATAATGCTAGCAGATGCAGGTCCATGTATAAAACTAAGTGGAAATATTAGCTATACATTAGCACAGAGGAGAGCCATAATGGGGGGGGGGGGGTGTCTGCCCTGGCTGCAAGCTGTCAGGGGGCATGAATGTCACGTGTTGATGGTGTGTAAGTGCATTACTGACATTGCTTAAATGACTACCAATACTCCATTTATGAATCAGAGCTGAGCTGAAATACTGAAGCTGCTGGAGGAGCAGAGAAGATTATTTTTTTTTTTGGTCTGCATCTTTGAGTTGTGGGAATGCTGGTCTGGGGATCTGCACAGGCACCAGGTGAACTAACTACAGTTCTGGCAAACAGCTTCATAGTGACTTTTTCAAGTTGGCGTAGGTAGGTATGGAAGAATGAAGCACCATATCATGGAAAAATATGACTAAGTTAAGTTCAGGTTCAAATAAAAATTTATTTAAGTGCCTCCCTCTAAGCTTTATTAAAAACAAATATTAAAAAATACAAACTGGTATACAATATAATAGTATATACTGAGAACAAAAAAGGTTAAAAGGCTAAATATCATAAATAAGATCAAGCAGGTAAGTTTTGAGTGTATATTGTCAAGTATAGGAACCACAATTTGGCCACTGTTGCAAGAAGTTCCAAATTTGCAGCTCCTGATGTACAAAAGAATGTACCCCTGATGTAACTAGCCAAATCCTAGGAACCCCAAGTAGGTCATGTTAGATGAACAAAGTGAGCAAGCATGCTAATAGGAGCATAGCGTGTCCCAAGGGTAAGAAGGACCCAAGTTGTAAAGGCCTAAGTTAACCAAAACTAGAACTCAGTCTCTGCAGCACTAGTATAATATGATGATACCCAGATACTCCTGTAAGTAGCTGGGGAACAGACTTCTGCATGAGTTGAAGTTGGTCAAGCTTCACATCCAGTAGCGGCAGGTAAAGGGCACTACATAGTCTATAAACGAAGAAACCAGAGCATGCATAACCACAGGCATGGCAAAAGACGGAATTAGACACTTAATTAATGAGTCATTCCTCAAATGATAAGAAGAGTATTTGATGATGGCAGAAACCTGATTCTTAAGCATAAATCGTTCATCTAAAATTGTTCCTAGATTACTCAATTTAGAGATAAACTCCAGTTTGTTAATGCTGTAAACGATCTCTGTTGACAGAGCTGGCAGAAGAATTAAGAATGGTGACAGGAATGATCTCTGTGATCACATTGATGGTTTTCAATCATGGATGCATTTCAAGTCCAAAGAGAGTTTATTTAGAGGAGTCATAGAGTCATAACTGAAGGAGATGAAGAGCTGCGCGTCATCAACATAAGAATGTAAATGCAACCCTTTCCTATGAATAGCATCTTCTAAGAGCAGCATGTATATACTAAATGACAATGTGAATGGAACCCTGCAGTCAGATTTAGGGGAAACGAATGAAATAAACATTATGAAATATTGTTGTAATGAACATACCCATAGCAGAGTCCAAAGCATGTCAATAACAGCACATTAGGGCACTATCTGTACCCATGGTTTCACTTCATAATCTCGAATTTCAGCATTCCGAGACCATTAAGCCAAAGATTTAGAATGCCAAAAGTGTATAAGAGTGAATTTGAATATCTTGAAACCGTTCTTATGCATTTCTGATATGTTGCATGTAGTGTTATGGTGCCTGAAATTGCAGGTGAGTGGTTGTGTGTGTTTTTGTATGTTGTATGTGTGGGTAAGGGTAGAGAGGTGTAAGTATGAGTGTGAGTGTTGGATTTGTTGGTGTTTATGTATGTGTGATGTGTATTTGCGTGTGAGTGAGTGGAGAATGCTGTGGTGTGAGGTTTTTTTTTTAATGTTATGTGCGATCTCGGAATATATATAAGTAGGGGTGTGCATCCTCCCACATGGGGGGGTGGAGGGGGGCTTGCCCCCCTGCTTATATGTAGTGTAGGGTTGTGTGGTTTGTGTGCTGTGGGTGGAATGGTGTGTGTGTTATGTGGTGTATGGTGTATGTATGTTTGTGATTGTGTGACTCGTGATCGTGGGTTTCAGTATTGGGAATGGTTCGGCTTCATGGTCTCGGAATGCTGAAATTCAGTATTTCAGCATTTTGAGATTATGAAGAGAAACAGTACCCATACAATATAATATATCCACAAGTGATGGAGCCACAAGTCTCTGTAGAGCTAAAAGGTGACATTCAGATTACTGAGTAGATAATTAAAAAAGAAAACAAAAACATCTTTTAGTTATTGTCACCCTCCTTTTGTATAGTAGGTATCCTGGAAAATGTGCTGGTTACCCTACACCCTAAGACACATGCACCTAACTACTATACACTGCTGCATATATTAGCTAAAGGGAATGAAAAAGATAGATACATGGCTTGTAGTTTCTGAGCACTAACCACATAAAAAGACTACGGCTGTGAATCAGTGTTCTTTCAAAGTGCAGACAAGCAGTACAGCACACATCTGGTTTATGGAGTGGACACTAGGTATGTGAACACAGCCACAGACTGTGAAGCTGTTTCACAATAAGGTAAACTTTGTCAATATTCTAAGGGCTCCCCACTGCCTCCTTAAATTTGTGTAGCTGTTAGTTTTGATAGGTATTTCAAACAATCACTGGTTCATCTGGGGGCTACTGATAATGCCTGATAGCCACTTCATGTGCTTTTTCAGCATTTCAGGTTTGGTGAAAGGACGTGGGTAGCTTCTTAACAATGGTAAACCAAGAACATAATGTTGTGATGGGAATTTGACTGATTCTTATTCTTTTTTTAATTTGTCTCAAACACAAGTTTAACATATTTTTGTTTATATTGGCTTGATATTTGTACTTATGATGAGTTATATTGGGAAGTATTTTGCTGTTAGGGAAGCTATCCCTGGTACTTTTCAATTTTTAAGTACAAGAAATAATTTAGTTTTGAGATTTGAAAATGCTAGGATATAATCTATTAAAAAAACTTTTCCAACTTTATTCAGTTTCATTCCATATTTTGTATAATTTAGCATTATTGTTTGTCACTGATACCTATTTTGCACAGTAATTTTATATTATATATATAAATCATTTTTATACCTTTGCAAACAATGTTGACTCATAATATATAATCAAGCTCAGAGCCACAGGTCATCAAAAAGCTTAAAAGTCTTAAGAGGTCATCAAAAAGCTTAAAAGTGTTAATTACACATTATAGTTTCTGTCTCCCATATTAAGTGCTCATATTTTTATTTGTATTATAGTTTTGATTTAAGGAAATTGTAACATAACTTCCTTCTTCCATATATGGGGAGGGAGGTGGCATACGGTGTTACATATTGATTCCATTTAGGTTGTGTTAACTTGTCTCATTAAAACACAACTGGGCAATATTCAGCTCTTGGGGAAAAATGATGAAAAACGTGCTAGATGAAGTCTAAAAAATGAATTACTATACACATTAATCTCCAAAACATTCACTACTAACTCCATTCTTTGGGAAACAATGCAACCAAACTATAGCTATATAATCGTTTATATGTATCCAAAATTTTACAATGCACCCCTTAAAGAATTTAGGGTAAATTTACTACTGCACCAACACAAGCAAGCCAAATGCTCCTGCTATTAACAGCCATCTGTAGTATAACTTAAAGACAGTACTACTGACATCTCGCTAGTCTCTTTCCTTGCTACTTAGTTCTTTCTGCTAGAGACAATCAGCAGTAACCTAAGAAAACCCAGTATCAGTGTCTTCTTAATTACTCTCTCTCCATACTCCTTAATTATTATATATTTAGAGAATGGGCAGGTAGAGGTATTGCCTGCTGAAAAATGAGTCCACCACTTCACAGCAGCATATCAAGCCACTGTGGAGCTCGGCCAGAAAAAAAATAATGCCCACCATTACTTTATGCTTGTTAAGCAACACTTTAGCTGCTTAGCAAGTATAAAATAAAAAATAAAAAAATTAAAATAAAAAAGTCTGTGTGTTTATGTCTGTGTGTGAGAGTGTATGCATGTATGAGAGTAAGAGACAGAGAGATCGATTGAGCTAACATTTCACACTTGCTAATCAGCGCTTTTCCTGTTAAGCGAGTGAAAAAAAAATGAAACATAAAATAGTGTGTGTGTGTGTGTGTGTGTGTTTATGTATTTATGTTGCTGTCTGCATGTCTGAGTGTATGCAGAAGAGAATGTGTGTGCATATGTGTGTGTGTGTGTGTGTGTGTGTGTGTGTGTGTGTGTGTGTGTGTGTGTGTGTGTGTGTGTGTGTGTGTGTGTCTGTGAGAGAGAGAGTGAGAGTGATGAGCTTTCCCCTGGCAGCATCAGTTAAGAAATTTCTGTACCTCTTGACCATACCTCTCACCTCCTAGCACAAGAAATCTGGACAGAGACACAAATAATGGGGGAACAAAGGACCAAAAATAGGGACAGATTTTAAATATTGCTCTTATAAACTTAGACAGTTGCTAGAGTAACAGGTTTTCCATTAGCATGCATTTTCTGAAGCAGAAGTGTGTGTGAGAGAGAGAGCAAGTGATTGAGATGATACTGGCAGCAGCACCAGTAAACAGATTTGCATACCTCTGGACCTTTCAGTTGAAGAAATCTGGATAAAGCCAAAAATAAAGGAGGAACAAAGGCTCTAAAACAGAAAAAGATTTTAATTATTGCTATTATGAATTACAAAGTTGCTTAAGTAAAGGATTTGTGTTAGCATGAATTTTCTGAAGGAAATGAAAGTCTGAAACTCAAATGCCTGTCATTATTTTGTAACTTCAGTCTCCAATGACTGCCAACGAACCAAACGATTTAGGAGTAAGGGACTAAAAAATAAAGTAAATACCTGGTTATTTTTTAAAGTGTTATATTTTGGATGTAAAATGCTTGTCCAACACCATTAACATATATTACAGTAAGTCTGAAGCATTAGATGGAGGAACTATTTTACATCAAAAATATATTAAAAAATACAGTAATAAAAAAAATAAGTAAAACACAACAATTTTACAGAAAGACCCTTCTCTAAGAGCAATAATGCCCTCCAGGGTATGTGTTAATGTGTAATTAATGCCCTTCCAGGGATGTAGAGGGCGGGCATTAATTACACATTAACACACACCTTGTCAGGCATTATTGTATGTGTATTGTCTACAGCACTGCAAATATCCTTGTTTCCCTCATTTTACACTATAGGATAGTCATAATGCATCACTGTGTGTTTCTCTTCTATGTCTTCTTTTTCATAAATAAGCCTGTGAGAATACTTTTAGTAACTAGGACTATTTATTTTTACTCTGCTAATTTGTTAAATGGGTAAGTCCTCTGCACATGAGTGCTCCTTTTCAGAGGTGACCCAGGGAACACAGTCTAGTTAAATGACTTCCTCAGAGACACAATATTATGTGTATCAATCTTTCAGTGCAAGGTTTTATGTTTTTTCTACATTGCTATTACTGATATTTGTATTTTTGCTACATTGTTGATATTTATGCTGTGTAGATTTTGTATATCTCGGGCTGTGGCTAAAATGGGTCTTCTTTAGAACAGTGCACTACCCCAGTTTATAAATTCAGTAAATACATAACTAAAATGAAAACCCCCCACATCCAGTTACTTATGTGAACTACCTCCAAGGTTATTCTAATTTGGGTGAAATGGGTTGAATCTCAATGAACTGAGTTTTGATGATTTTTGCATATGACAATTTAATATGAACCTGTTCAAACTTGTCCTTTTCATTGTCACTACTAACTTTTAAAACTGAATCTACAGATGTCAGGTTCTCTAAATCTGAATTGGAGTTTAACGATAAGTATTTGAATAAGTCCATCAGATGCTAGACATAAAGTCTCATCTCCAGTAATCTAGATGACTACAGAAATACTAACAGGTTTTTTTAGTGTGCTCATAATGCATTAATTATCTTTGACAACCCTCCCATCAGTGTTTCTACTCTCTAAAAGGACATTAGGTGTAATTTTAAAGGTAAACCAATGGCATAATATTCTAATATCAGTCTCACTAAATACAAAGTGGCAATAAAATGTGTGCCAAATTACTCCAAATTCCTTTCAACATTACCGTTATTTCCACATTTTCTATTGGATCTGGTACATCGTAATCTATTTTGTCAATGACTCCTTTCAGAGCTCAGTTATTAAAATTCTTACTTCATTCTAGTGCTGTTTTATTGAATTTTACCATAGCACACTTGTAATGCTAACATTTAGACTGTCTATAGAGAACAATCTGCACAGATCCAAAATGTTTTTCCTGAAGTATGACAACAACTAGATTTGGTGTGCCAGTAAACCCAGTTATCCAGACATTTGTATATGTGGTGAGATAAATATCCCCCTCGATTTTATACCAGTGATGAATAAAGCAAATAGAAACATTTAAATGACTTTGACGTTCGGCATATTACTTGCTATATCTGATGCTTCTGATATTTTTGCCATGTGCTTTTACTTCAAGCTGTCTTCCATATAGCCATCTATAAGCTCAGTTAATAACTAACACTTACTTCAGGTTATGTAAGATACCTGTATACAATATAATGCTGAAACCTTCTCCTAGGTCAAGATACACAGGTTGAGTTAACAACTAATACTTACTTCAGGTTATGTAAGATACCTGTATACAATATAATGCTGAAACCTTCTCCTAGGTCAAGATACACAGGTTGAGTTAACAACTAATACTTACCTCAGGTTATGTAAGATACCTGTATGCAATATAATGCTGAAACCTTCTCCTAGGTCAAGATACACAGATTGAGTTAACAACTAATACTTACCTCAGGTTATGTAAGATACCTGTATGCAATATAATGCTGAAACCTTCTCCTAGGTCAAGATACACAGGTTGAGTTAACAACTAATACTTACCTCAGGTTATGTAAGATACCTGTATGCAAGATAATGCTGAAACCTTCTCCTAGGTCAAGATATACAGGTTGAGTTAACAACTAATACTTACCTCAGGTTATGTAAGATACCTGTATGCAATATAATGCTGAAACCTTCTCCTAGGTCAAGATACACAGGTTGTGTTAACAACTAATACTTACTCCAGATTATGTAAGATACCTGTATACAATATAATGCTGAAACCTTCTCCTAGGTCAAGATACACAGGCTGGGTTAACAATTAATACTTACCTAATGTTATGTAAGATACCTTTATACAATATAATGCTGAAACCTTCTCCTAGGTCAAGATACACAGGTTGGGTTAACAACTAATACTTACCTCATGTTATGTAAGATACCTGTATACAATATAATGCTGAAACCTTCTCCTAGGTCAAGATACACAGGTTGAGTTAACAACTAATACTTACTTCAGGTTATGTAAGATACCGGTATACAAAATAATGCAGAAACCTTCTCCTAGGTCAAGATACACAGGTTGAGTTAACAACTAATACTTACCTCAGGTTATGTAAGATACCTGTATGCAATATAATGCTGAAACCTTCTCCTAGTTCAAGATACACAGGTTGAGTTAACGACTAATACTTACCTCAGGTTATGTAAGATACCTGTATGCAATATAATGCTGAAACCTTCTCCTAGGTCAAGATAAACAGGTTGAGTTAACAACTAATACTTACCTCAGGTTAAGTAAGATACCTGTATGCAATATAATGCTGAAACCTTCTCCTAGGTCAAGATACACAGGTTGAGTTAACAACTAATACTTACTTCAGGTTATGTAAGATACCTGTATGCAATATAATGCTGAAACCTTCTCCTAGGTCAAGATATACAGGTTGAGTTAACAACTAATACTTACCTCAGGTTATATAAGATACCTGTATGCAATATAATGCTGAAACCTTCTCCTAGGTCAAGATATACAGGTTGAGTTAACAACTAATACTTACCTCAGGTTATGTAAGATACCTGTATGCAATATAATGCTGAAACCTTCTCCTAGGTCAAGATACACAGGTTGTGTTAACAACTAATACTTACTCCAGATTATGTAAGATACCTGTATACAATATAATGCTGAAACCTTCTCCTAGGTCAAGATACACAGGCTGGGTTAACAATTAATACTTACCTAATATTATGTAAGATACCTTTATACAATATAATGCTGAAACCTTCTCCTAGGTCAAGATACACAGGTTGGGTTAACAACTAATACTTACCTCATGTTATGTAAGATACCTGTATACAATATAATGCTGAAACCTTCTCCTAGGTCAAGATACACAGGTTGAGTTAACAACTAATACTTACTTCAGGTTATGTAAGATACCGGTATACAAAATAATGCAGAAACCTTCTCCTAGGTCGAGATACACAGGTTGAGTTAACAACTAATACTTACCTCAGGTTATGTAAGATACCTGTATGCAATATAATGCTGAAACCTTCTCCTAGTTCAAGATACACAGGTTGAGTTAACGACTAATACTTACCTCAGGTTATGTAAGATACCTGTATGCAATATAATGCTGAAACCTTCTCCTAGGTCAAGATACACAGGTTGAGTTAACAGCTAATACTTACTTCAGGTTATGTAAGATACCTGTATGCAATATAATGCTGAAACCTTCTCCTAGGTCAAGATATACAGGTTGAGTTAACAACTAATACTTACCTCAGGTTATATAAGATACCTGTATGCAATATAATGCTGAAACCTTCTCCTAGGTCAAGATACATCGGTTGGTTACCACACACAAAAGAAGAGCTAGCAAGGGCTAGTACCTACAATCCCCCTCTACACCCCTCTCTTAAGGTTTTTGAGGAAGTTGTGGAAATGGATTTAAGAAAGCAGTGTTTTAGCAGAACACATTCTCCATCTAATAATTTGGACTCTAAGTCACAGCATTTAATTAAGTCCCTTATTCAGGACGGTGTTAGGGTGATGAAACCCGACAAGGGAGGGGGGGTGGTCCTGATGTATAATTTTGCATATGACACCTACCTCCACAACATGCTGCAGGATCCTGAGCAGTATGAATTGATTTCTAGGAACGAGTTAAATTTAGCCTATTCCAAGATCAATTTTTTGTTATCGGACCACCTATTACAGGGAGTTATTAACGAAAGGTTATACAACTATTTACACGTCAATAAACCTAGGACCCCAGTAATTTTTGGAATACCCAAAACCCATAAAGGTTTAGACCCCATGAGATTTAGACCTATTGTCTCGGGGGCTGGAGGTATCACTGAACCATTGAGCAAGTTTATTGACCACATTACAAAGAAATTCTCTTCTACGCTACAGCATGTATGCAAGGATTCTTGGGATTTTCTCAAGGGTTTAGAAATTAGGTTATTTCATCCTGATTTACTTATGACAACCATTGATATTGTAGAATTGTTCCCCAGCATCCCACACTCTATTGGATTAGAGTGGTTCAATGAAGTTTTGGCCTCTGAATCCGGCCTTAGTTCCAACACAATCAGCTTAATTGTTGAGTTTATGGAAATTGTTCTCGATAATAATTTTCTTTTTTTCAGTGGAGAACTGTTCAAACAGAAAATGGGGGTTGCGATGGGCGCTGCATGTGCCTCATTATACACCAACATAGTTTTGCATTACTGGGAGAACAATTTTATATTTTCCACACATTGGGTACAATACATAGTCCATTATAAGCGATACCTTGATGACATCTGCCTATTGTGGAAAGGAACCCTGAACAACTTTCTTGAGTTCATGGGTTATATTAATTCTACCACACACTTTCTATCTTTCACTTATAATGTTAGTAAGGACGTACTGAACTACCTGGATATATCAATACAGAAGGACTACTGTAATCACACCTTTAAATCCAAGGTATTTAGGAAAGCCACCTTTTCTAATTCATACCTTCATTTTGACAGTGGTCACCCATATCCCCAGAAGAAGGGCTTGGTTAAGGGGCAATTCATTCGTGCTTCTAAGATGTCTAGCACTGATGAATATTTTCTTGAAGAAGTTGAGTTTTTAAAAAAACTTTTTTTAGAAAGAGGTTACCCTGCCTCCTTGGTTAACAACATGGCCCAAGAAGTGACAGATAATAGACAAACCAAGTATTTTCCACTGTTAGGTAGTGGCTTTCAGCAAGTTGAGCAGTTTGAGAATTTGGAATACTTTAACTTGCATAATAGTTTTATTCACACGTTTTCACAGGATTCCCAACTGGTGGAACACACAGTGCTTAAACACTGGCCACTTTTGACACTACACGATGACTTTAAAGGGATAATCCAGGAACGTCCCAAATTTGTGACTAGAAGGGATATTAACCTAAAAGGGTTATTTGAAAGAAAGAATCTATCAGATTCAAGGCATTGTTCCCCTAAACTTGGTACCTATAAATGTGGGGCATGCAAGCAGTGTTCCTTTATCATGAATGATAGTTCTTTTTATCTTCCATCTAGAAAATTTAGATTTGACGCTGACCGATATTAGAACTGCGGAGCAAAAGGGCTGGTGTACTTAGGATTATGCACAGAATGTTGCAGTTTCTACATAGGGAAGACTGAGAGACCCCTTAGGAAAAGAATTTATGAACATCAATATGACATTACAAAAAAGAAGGACACTAATGCTTTTTTTAAACATCTTGCTTCTTGCCCTAACATGAAACTTAAGTTTATGGTTCTTGAACAGGTAACCCAGGATGCCAGAGGAGGTGACTGGGAAGCCCGCCTTGAATATAAAGAACTTTTATGGCAGCTTAGACTTAATGCTGCAAAATCCCCTGGTCCAATGAGGCCATTAATATATCCAGTGTACTAAAGCTGAGAAGGGCTAGGCTATGATTTTTCTTGTTACAATTAGTAAATGTCTTTTATCTTACACATTTGTGATTTTTTATGCACACATTTGTACATCATTTTTAAATGATTTTTTAGTGTCTTCACTATTTGAACTTTTATTCTGCATTTTCATATGCATACTTTTCACTCAGAGTTCAGTTACTAATTAACTGCCTTCTTAAGTGGATGTTTGTTGAACTAATTAAGTACCATGTGATCAGATGCTTAAGTATTTAAACTTTTCGGTCACACTACTTTTTATCTTGAGAAAGCCAGGTATTTGCCTGGCGAAAGCGCTTGATTTATTGACCTGTTTGTTGTTCAATAAAGCTGCACTTTGTGCTCTTTTGGTTCGGTTCTTCCTGTCTGTGGATTATCTTTTATCTAAGATACCTGTATGCAATATGATGCTGAACCTTCTCCTAGGTCAAGATACACAGGTTGGGCTGCTAAGACTAAGTCCAATGTCCCAGAGATTTGTTTAGTAAAAGCAGGTGAACTTAGGAAACATTGCATTTATTTTAACAACACTACTTTATTTTTCAGTAAGTTGAAATATAGCATCTATTTGTTAGTAACACTATACGTTTTCTCTCCATTACTTTACATAACAGGCATATCATGCTTACTGGTCCAACATTTTTTGGCTGTGAGTTTTGGACTGCTCCTTTTTTGAGTATGAACAACTAAACTTTGTATATAAATACCTTTGATGTTATCTCTCTTGGCTGATTTATTGAAAAGTAATTCAGGAGCTGTACTGATACTTGTTTCATTGTTTTACAGTACTCCTGGGATGGTATCTAATTGTATAGAGTTAATGTGATTATTTTAACAGAATATAGCTGATGCCATCTTACATTATCCCAGCAACAATATCATCCCAGAATATAGCTGATGTCATCTTACAATATCCCAGCAACAATATCATCCTTCTTGTTGGCTAGAGTATTTTGCATTTGAAGTGGAACTGAACTGATCTAAAAACTGAATTTATTATCTATATTTTATATGAAATATTATCTTAATTTGTAGATTACAGCCCTCAATTTTCTTTGCATGAAAGAAATAAATTATTATCCTTTAGTTATATTTAGCTCCTTTTATCACCATGCTTATTTTAAATCACATGATCCTAAATTTTTGAAGTGTGCAATTTGTTGACTTATTCTTACATATTTTGTTGAATTGCTTTTTCATATAATGTAATTATAGAGTATTATAGTTCAGCATATCAGTATGCTTTTATTCTAATATCCACAATTTTTCCACTACAAGGAGTATATTTTGCTATATGGCTACACAGAACTTCACACTATTAATTTTCACACTTTAATAGACCAACATTTTAAATAACTATTTAAAACTTGTTTCAAGAAGTACTTTATTAACTTTAAAATGAACTTCAGCTGAGTTTTAGAATTTATAATTATTACTGGTGGCATAAACATTAATGCCACCAGTAATACTTATAAATTCTAAAACTCAGCTGAAGTTCATAGCATTGTTGCCTCATAGTAAGACGCTGTCCGGTTCGATTCTCAGCTAGAGCGTCTTCTGCCTGGAGACATGCGTGAATGGGTGTACCTTCGTTGAAGGTTGTGTGTCAGGGCTGGTAACTTGGCATGTAAAAATCAACTACCAATCATTAGTGGACCAGAGTTCCACTGTGGCGACCCCTAACCGGGAAAAGCCGAAAGACACAAACAAACAAACAAACAAAGTGGCGGCATAAACATTTACAAGAATTTTAAGCATGCAATATGATCATGATGCAATTTAGATGATGTAATGCTATTTGGAATACCATATTTTAACCAGATTTTTAGATATGAGATGCAAAATGCTATAAACCATAGTAAGTGACTAAACAAACATTTCCTGGTAGCTCCTACTCACAATGCCAAGTCAACTTTATGCGCAGATGCTGTAACTGATGTAGCTGTCAGTCTATACTCAGTAGCTGACTATAACTGAATAGTTGAAGCACCTGTTATATTATGTCAGGCAGTCTATGAGGAGTAAATCATGTTGCTGTGCATTACAAAATGATGAGGACCCGTGGCACCCACAAATGCATATTGTTGTCATTTCAATAACTTGTTACATAAAGGAAGGTTTAGCAGAAGAAAAAGAGATGGTCTATAGATACAGTATTTTCAATTGAAATCATTTTTAATGTAATGAAAAGCACCCTGTTTTTGTCAGATATGTTAGTCTTATTATCAGAGTAGGCTTCACTGATGACACACATATGTTTGATCCTTTGAGAATATTAAAACAGTTCTTTCTTTCTTTCTTTCTTTCTTTCTCTTTCTTTCTCTCTCTTTCTCTCTTTCTTCCTTTTTTGTACAATTTGATGGCATTTAATCATGCTACCTTGATATCCTGTGTGCCACCCCTGCACTGGTCCAGTAATCAAGGAGCCTCAATCCTCTTCACTGGCAACAGTGAGGGATGTACACAATGGGAGGATGACAAATACACACACACAGTAAAGTACAAGTTCCCTTAAGTGCATACAGAGATCACAGTCAGTCTGGAGCTGGTTTCTGCCTCTTTCTCCAGAGACTCCCCACTGGCACAACTATAGGGTTAAGATCTCAGCTGAGTGGTCAAGCCAAAACCTCCAGCACCCTCTCTGTCCAAACAGTGCTTCGTGTCCCTGCCCAAGTAGCTCACACACACACACACACACACACACACACACACACACACACACACACACACACACACACACACACACACACACACTTACACTTACACACACACAAACACAGACACTCCTGGGGAAGGCTGGCACAGGTTTTCTAGCTATGCGTCCTTCTGCTCAGACTATAAGGAGGTATCACTGCCACCAACCTTTACTTATCAGCTACTCTAAGGCCCTTACAAAGGGTGCCCAGTCCTACTGTGTAATGTTACTATTATCCAAATGGTAAGTGTGACCAAGAGCAAGGCTATTGGAGTGGCCTATACAGTGTCACCAAATACATATGCAAGTACGCTAAGAGCTGAAATATATCTCACAAATATCAGCCACAAAGATAGGTTTAAATATATTTAATAATAAATAATAAAAGAACAAGACAATACTCAAACAACAAAGTAACTATAGAGTTCAGAATCACAGGGAATATTTTAAAACAGCATTGAGGGACAGTCTCATATAAATACAGAAAACATCTTAACAAATTTTTACTATATTCCTATATATATCTAAAATAAATTATTGTACCCTGGTTACCTACTATTTGCAAGGCAAGTGCTGATGAGAGGATGTTTCCAGGCTCAAGACAAGATACAGAATTCATAGTATTTCTCTGAGAGAGTTCTTAAATTACTATCGAACATTACTGCTGGGTCAATTTGGATGACATCACTCTTTGTCACCTGCCTTCAGTAACCAGGCTAACAGATACCAACAGAATTTTATCATCTCCGTGTCAAAAATACATATCACTCAGGAGTGTGCAGATGCTAGGAAGTCATAGACCAATAAAAACACTTTTACATTTTAAACCTATAATTATTTCTGTTTCAAGACAATAGGAAAACCTCTAGCTGTAGACATAGTGTCTGCTTGCTGCAGCGAAACTGAGATAACATAATCGTAAACCACTTTATTTGTCAACTTGTTTTCTTGAGGTTTTGCAAGTTAACTCTGTATGTTCCAGGATCTACTATTAAAACATACATTTGCACAGGAATATAGTTTATATACATTTCTGTTCTTTTTCAGTAGGGTAACCTGTGGGTTACATTTTGAAGCTCAGTACATAACATACCATTCTCTTACATTTGTAGGACAAGCATATGAATCATATTACTGTTCACAAATGACATATGATTATTTACAAAATTCCAGATAGCTGGGCTGGCAGTGTCACATTTCTATATAAATCATATTAATATTTTCAAGTGACATATAATTATTTACAAAATTCCGAATAGCTTGGCTGGCAGTGTTACAATCCCTCCCAAAAAAACTCAAGTTAGTTTTCAAGTGACCCTTGAGAAATGTTGCTTGAGAGGGGTGGCCCATCTGGAAATACTTTAACCCCATTCCCTGTCTTAAGAGCCCATCTGTGTTGGCATTGCTAACCTCACTGCAATGCTGCACTGTCATATCATACGCTTGCAACCCTAGGCTCCACCTTAGAAGCTTGGCATTTTGTTGGTTGGCTTGATGTAGCCATGTTAGGGGATTGTGGTCTGTAACTACAGTGAATTTTCTTCCATAGAGGTAAGGCTGACGTTTCTGCAGTGCCCCCACTATGGCTAGGTTTCCTTTTCTACAGCTGCATTGCATTCCTCCCTGGGTTGGAGCCTAAGACTGAGATATACCACTGGGTGCTCTTCTCCCTCTGAGGAAACCTGGCTAAGTACAGCCCCCACCCATGGTTTGCTGTAATCTGGACTGGCTAACACAGGGGGTCCTCCCAAAGCTCCTTTAAGCTTCTAGAATGCTTGCTCACATGCTGGGGTCCACACTACCTTATCTGGCCTGTTTTTCCTTGTCAGGTCTGTGAGGGGAGAAGCTATTGTACTATAACTGCGGACTAACCTTCTGTAGTGCCCTGCTGTCCCTAAGAAAGCCCTCACCTGCTTTTTGGTAACAGGGGCAGGCCATGCTTGAATGGCTTCCACTTTGGCAGGTTCTGGCCTAATCTTACCACTCCCCACTCTATGTCTCAGGTAGGAGACCTCTGCCATACCAACCTGACATTTGCTGGGCTTAATGGTCAACCCTGCCCTCTGTAGTCTGCCCAGCACCTCCCTGACATGCTGAAGGTGCTCTTGCCAGGAATGGCTGTAGATGGCAATATCATCAAGGTAAGCAAGGGAAAATCTTCTGCTCCTGCATGGATATGATCTACCAGCCTCTGGAAAATCGCTGGGGCATTTTCACCCCAAAGAGCATCTTTGTGAACTTATACAACCCAAAAGGAGTCACAAAGGCTGACCTCTCTCTAGCACTGGGACTCAAGGGTACCTGCCAATAACCCTTGGTAAGATCAATGGTGGCAAGATACTTAGCCCCAAACAGCTACTCTAGGGCTTCATCTGTCCTACGCAAGGGGTACACATCTGACTCTGTGTGACTATTTAATTTTCTGTAGTCCACACAAAATCTGGTGCTGCCATCCTTGTTTGGTACCAGCACCACTGGGGAGGCCCAGGGACTGCTGGACTCATTAATTACCCCTAGTTCCAGCATTTCCTGTATTTCCTCCCTCAGAGTCTGCTTGAATCTTTCAGGCACCCTATAAGGGGCCTGCTTAATAGGATTTTGGGGTCCTGTATCCACATGGTGCTGCACCAGGTGGATGCACTCTGGTTTTCCAGTGAAAATGTCACCAAACTCTTGTAATACTGCTCGGATTTCTCAAACCTGTATAGGGGATAGCTGCTGGGACATTGCTACCCCTTCCACTGAGGTGTCAGTCTGAGCCTCACTGAGGAGATCAGTCACCAGATCCCCCTCAGACTCATCCTGCAACCCACTGCAAATAATCAGCACAAGGGCCTCCCTATCATGGTAAGTTTTCATCATGTTAACATGGTACAATTTGTGCCCTTGCTTCCTGCCTAGCAGTTCTACCATGTAGTTAACATCACTGACCTTCTTTATCCCAGGCTCCCTGCAGCTTGTTGTGTCTGACAGAAATGAGAACCGTTACCTGCTGCCCTAGAGCATATTCTCTAGTTTGAGCATCCCTGTCATACCACACCTTTTTCTGCTGTTGGGCTTCTGCCCCTGAGCCTTGTCCTGAGGTTTAGGACATATGCAACAACAGACTCCTTGTGGATTTCACACTCACCCTCCCACTCATCCTGAATCAAATCTAGAGGTCCCCTCATTCTATGCCCATACAGCAACTCAAAAGGTGTAAAACACTTGGATTCCTGGGGAGCCTCTCTGTAAGAAAACAACAGATGGGGCATATATTTGTCCCAGTCCCTTTTTAACTGGTCTGCAAATGCCCATTGTATCATATTGAGTGTAGAGTTTAACCTCTCAACAAGACCATTAGTCTGGGGGTGGTAGGGGTGGTCTTTAAGTGCTTCAGCCCACAGTACTTCCACAGGCAAGCCAGCAGGTCTGACATGAAATTGGCACCTCTGTTAGCCAGTATTTGTTTTGGGAAACCTACCTAGCTGAAAATCTCTAACAAAACATTTGCCACCTTTTCTGCCTCAATGGAGGACAACACCACTGCCTCAGGATACATAGTAGCATAATCTACTACCACTAGGATATACTTTTTCCCCTGTGGAACTTGGGGTATGCAGAGGCCCCACAATATCCATAGCTACCCTTTAAAATGGCTCCTCAATCACAGGCAAAGGCATCAAAGGAGCTTTCACCTTGTCTACTCCCTTTCCTACTTTTGGCACTGCTCATAGGTCCTGCAATACCCTGTTACATCTCTGTAAATCCCAGGCCAATAAAAATTCTGCATAATATGCCTCTTTGTATGTTTTATACCTATATGACCTGTAAAGGGAATATCATGGGCTATGGCTAGACATTCCAGACTGTAGGCTGTGGGCACTACCAACTGCTGTATTCTCTCACCCTCTAGCCCTCCCTCAGGGGTCCACGCTATACACAGTAACTCTTTGTCCCAGTATACAGATTCCCCCTTACCTTGAGAATAAGGTGCCTCACTATCTACCTCTCTCAGGCCTTGTAATGTAGGGTCTGAGAGCTAAACCTGTCTTAACTCTCTCTTTGTAACTCTTCCCAGCTCCCCTTCACCAGGAAGTCTGGTATCCTCTGACAGCGGTGCCTCACTGTCAGCCTGGGTATTACTTCTCACCTCTACCCTTGCAGTCACTCTGTCCAAGGGAACTTCAGTACCCACAAGTAGCTCTGGCTCACCTTCCGTCTTGCTGCTACAGGGTATTTCCATCCCTGAAGTAACCACCTCACCAGTCCTGGCTGCAAGTGTGTGGTCTGTCTGGTCTTCCCCAGGCTACCAGACCCACATGCTTGTCTCCAAGCCTGACTGCATGTAACTGCATGAACGCATTGTACAGCATTATCAAAATCATTCCCTACCAGGACATCTGCATGGATATCCTCAAACACACCTACTTGCTGGCTTCCTTTTCCACCCTCCCAGTCAAGGTGAACCATAGTCAAAGGTATTTGGAATGGATTCCCTCCTAAAGCTCTGACTGGAGTAGACTGGCCAATCAAGTAGTGCTCCTCCGTAACCATTGCAGGCTTCACAATAGTTAGGTCAGAGACTATGTCTCACTAACCATGGCCTCTTTCCCCATTCACTAAGATAGGATATAACCTCTTGTGCTAGTTTGTCACCCTTGCTGTCTCGAGACAACTTACTACTGGCATTTGGTCATTCCCACTTACTGGCTCTACCACCTTTTGTTACCCACCTTGCCTCCATAGACATCTATATGCTACATGACCCACTGGCTGCATTTAAAGCATTTAACCCTTGGTCTTGGACGTGTACCTGGACTAATTGCTTCCCCTGCTACTGGGGGACTCTGTTGGGGAAGTCTGGGCTGCCTAACATGGATTCCCTTAGACCCATGAACAGCACTGGGTGTCCCTTTCCTGGGCAGTGCTGCCCTGCTTGCTAGGTATAGGTCTCCCTTCTTCCCCAACTTGTCTACAGCATTGCATTATCTATCAGCTAACCAGATTCTCATGTCCTCAGGCAAAGTGCTAAGGGCTTGTTCCCTCACCAAAAGGTCTGCCAGCTCTTCAGAAGTGGTGACCTGACATTCACTCACCCACCTGTGAAAATAAGTTCTTAGTTCAGCAACATATTCACACACACTTTCATCTGCCTTGAGGCTATGCTACTATATGGTTTGGGTGTTAACTTAAAACATTCTCACAAACAGTTCTTTACAGCATTATAATTTAAACAATCAGTATCAGACAGTTTAGAAATTACAGTTATAGCTTTACCATGGAGTAAGGGGGTCAGGAAATGTATCCAAAGCCCTTGGTCAACATTATACTGTTTATACACCCTCTTAAACATATGAATGAAACTATCAAAATTTTACCTCCTCTGTAAATTGTGGAAGAAATTTACTGACCTTTGTTGCTTCTGGGGTTCAGTTACTCCCTTTCCCATTACCTCCAAGACTCAGGTAAAGAGTCAGCATCTCCTTTTCATGTTGCCTGTGTCTCTCCTTCTCCTCAGCATCCAGGCATCACAGTTTCTCATTTTCCTCAGTCTGTAGATGCCTCAGTCTCTCTGCTGCTTTTGTTTCCTAATGCTTGGCCTCCAATTTAAGTCTCTTTAACTCCAGATGGATTTTTAAGTCCTCTGTGGAAAGGTTGAACTGTCTATTTTCTGAGAGCTGTACATCTACATGGCCAGTATGATTGTCCTCCTGGTTGCTATTCTGTGATGCAGCTGTGACTAAAGCTGCACTCATGTCTGCTTTAGTCAGGTTGGCATGTACCAGTCCTTTAGCCTGGCATATTTCAGTTACCTGGCTCCTTGTCAGCTTGTCATACTCCTCTGCTGACATGCTTGCCTGCTCTCCCTGACTAACTAAGCTAACAAAAAAAAATAAAACAATTGTGATAAGAACTCTGAATATTCACTGCATGGCTGATTGAGAGTACAAACACCTTCTGTGACCACTGTACACAGGCTACAGGAATTCAATATCCATACCAATACAAGCCAATTAATATGCGATGTGGCTAACTCACCACTATCAACCAATTAATACGTGATGTGGATATCCCACAACTGCCAAACAATTAATATGTGACACCCTTGCCCTGGCCCAGGAATCAAGGAGCCTCAATCCTCACCCAGTGAGGGGATGTACACAATTGGAGGATTGCAAGTACACAAACACTAAAATACAGTTTCCCTTAAGAGCATACAGGGATCACAATCAGTCTGGGGATGGTTTCTGTCTCTTTCTCCAGATCCCCAATAAGACTCCCCACTGGCACCACTATAGTGTTAAGATCTCAGCCGAGTGGTCAAATCAAAACCTCCAGTACCCTCTCTGTCCAACCAGTGCTTCGTGTCCCTGCCCAAGTTGCTGCAACACACACACACACACACACACACACACACACACACACACACACACACACACACTTTGAGATTTGATTTATATACAAAAACACTGACACTCCTGGGGAAGGCTGGCACAGGTTTACTAGCTATGCCCCCTTTTGCCCAGACTTTGAGGTAGTTATCAGTGCCATCAACCATTAATTATCATCTATTCTAAGGCCCTTACAAAGGGTGCCCAATCCTACTGTGTAATGTTACTATTATCCAAATGGTAAGTGTGACCAAGAGCAAGGCTATTGGAGTGGCCTATACAGTGTCACCAAATACATATGGAAGTACCATTAGAGCTGAAATATATCTCACAAATATCAGCCACAAAGATAGGTTTAAATATATTTAATAATAATAAAAGAACAAGACAATACTCCAACAACACAGTAACTACAGAGTTCCAGATCACAGGAAACATTTAAAAAAAACATTGCAGGACAGTCTCAAGTAAATACAGAAAACATCTAAACTAATCTTTACTATATTCCTATCTATATCTGAAAGAAATTATTGTATCCTGGTTACTTGCTATTAGCAAGGCAAGTGCTGATAAGAGGATGTTTGCAGGTCCAAGACAAGATACAAAATGCCCAGTCTTTCTCTGAGAGTTCTTAAATTATTATCAAACATTACTGCTGGGCCAACTTGGATGACATCACTCTTTGTCTCCTCCTTCAGTTCCCAGGCTAACAGATACCAACAGAATTTTATCATCTCTGTGTCAAAAATACATATCTCTCAGAAGTGTGTAGATGCTAGGAAGTCATAGAGCAATAATAACACTTTTACATTTGAAACCTAGTAATTATTTCTGTTTCAAGCCAATAGGAAAACCTCTAGCTGTAGACAGTGTGTCTGCTTGCTGCAGTGAAAGTGAGAGAATGCAATTGTAAAACACTTTACTTTTCAACTTTTTTCTTGAAGTTTTTCAAGTTAACTCTTTAAGTTCCAGCTTCTACTATTAAAACACACATTTACACAGTTATACATTTTATATACATTTCTGTTATTTTCCAGTAGGGTACACTGTGGTTACATTCTTGAAACTTGGTACATAACATACAGTTCTCTTACATTTGTAAGACAAGCTTATGAATCATATTACTATTCATAAATGGCATATGATTATTTACAAAATTCCAGATAGCTGGGCTGGCAGTGTCAAATCCTTTCCCAGGTTAGCATCAGGATTTAGGCTAATCATCTTCAATATGTATCCAGTGTCAAAACAATTTGAGTCAGCCTGCTGTATCTTTTCTGATAGCACAATTTCTTTGGTTTTGGAAGAAGTGAAAATATTCAGTGCAAAAATGCAGTGGTTTGTCCATATTTTCTCTTAGTATTTGATATACAGATATGCTGATGCATGCACACTGTCAATAATCACTAGTCTAAGACAAATGTCATTGCCTTTTTTCAAAGAAAAGCTAAGGTTTTGCTTTGGGGTTAGGAGTCACTATTCTATACTACTGTAAACACAACAGTTCTGCAAACATTTATCTAGAGATCACACAGTTATACTTCCATATTTCCCTAAAGGTAGGAACTCTGCCAGACGATGTAAGTGATCATACTTTGACCTACATTATAGGGTAAAAAAATATATATTTCAAACCCCCCCACATATAGGATTGCACATACCAACAAACACTTTAACCCAGTATTATTCCAAAATGAACATAGTGCCTGTGTCTGGAACCCTTAAAAACTCTCCCACTTGAAGAGGCTAAGTATCTTAACTCTAAATTCTTAGCAATCCTTGATAAGCATGCACCTAAACGGTCTATCAGAATGAAGTCCAAACCAGCCCCCTGGCTTTCTAAAGAAACCAGACAGAAAATTGTGCTTAGGAACAGGTCTTGGGCTAAGTGGAGAGCTACCAAAAATATCTCTGAGCAACAAAATTTTAGGCATTTGAGAAATAGTACAAAAAAGGCAATACTTACAGACAAAAAGAACTACTACTGTAAACTACAGAAAACTCACCAAAACAATCCCCAGAAGTTCTGGTCTAGTATCAGTAAACTCTTTTTCCCAGGACGCTCTCGTACACCTACCCCACTAGAGGCCGATCTAAATAACCTCCATCGTACTGCCAATGCCTTCAATACTTTCTTCACAGAGACCATACAATCGCTAGACAGTTAACTAATCCAAGATAACTCAAGCCTTCCCACCACCATACCTGGCACTCTACCAACATTCCATCTGTAACCCATCTCTACCACTCTCATCTACAAATTCATCCAAAAACTTAAGCCTTGTACTCCTTCTGCTGACCAGCTACCATCTGAATACCTGCAAAAAACAGCCAAGGTAATTGCCTACCCTATATCCATCCTCATAAATATAACCATTAAGGAGGGAACCATTCCAGACATCTGGAAAATCTCCCATATTATCCCCCTACACAAAGGTGGTAACTCAAATGATTACTATAAGTACCGGCCGATAGCTCTTTTATCACCCTTATCAAAAATTATGGAGAAATGCATTCACCAACAACTATTAAACCATTTATCTCAACATAACATAATAGCAAACTGTCAGCATGGCTTTAGGCCATCACATAGTACCACAACTGCCCTATTATTCTTTACAGGTGCCATCAATAGAAATTGCAATAAAAACAACCTCTCATCTGCACTCTTTATTGACCTCTCAAAAGCTTTTGACATGGCAAATCACGCCCTTCTTATCAACATTCTTGAATCCCTTTCCCTTGACTCTCAGGCTGTTCAATGGTTCAGGTCCTACCTTAGCAATAGGCAACAGGCAGTTCTCTGGGAAAATCATATATCATCTCTCCTGCCAGTCACCCTTGGAGTCCCTCAGGGCTCTATTCTAGGACCTCTTCTTTTTTCACTATTTATCAATGACCTCCATGTAGCAATTCCTCAAGCCACCTGCTTCATTATGCAGAAGATTCTACGCTAATATGCTCAGCAAACACCCCATCAGAACTACATTCTCTAACTCAGAATGCATTTAACATAGTAGAAACATGGTTCTCGAAATGTTGTCTCCTTCTCAATGCTAAAAAAACTAAGCTCCTTCTCTTTACACCCTCCAGTAAGTCCTCCCCCATAGATTTCTCAGTCATTTCCAATAATGGCACTATTATATCCCCCGACTCTACCACTAAATTGTTAGGAATTACTACTGACAATAACCTTAATTTTGATAGCCATATAAACAACACCATAAAAACTGTCAACAGAAAAATAGGCTCCTTATATAGAATCAAACCTTTCCTAACTCCGATAGCCAGAACCAAGATTGCTCACTCACATTTAATCTCAACTCTTCTCTATGCCTTACCCATATATACTAACCTAAAGAAAAATAATCTTATCAGACTAGTTAATTCCTATAATAACATCGCCAGATTTGCCACTGGCAATCCCTTTAGAACTCACCACTGTCTGAATCTACTGCAGCTAGGCTGGCTTGAACTTCAAACTCATCTGATATTCTCCCAACTCACCATTACCCACAAGATATTTTACCAACCTAACAGCACTCCTATAAGCAAGTCTAACAACTTGGCTGGAGATTCCCTGTTTTCTAAAACAGCGGGAAAAAACTGGAACCTACTGCCCAATGAACTAACTTTACTTTCTTCCTTGCCTCTCTTTAAATAAAACCTCAAAAGACACCTCAAAACAGACTGGTTATGCCCCTGCAGCAACGCTGACTAATCATCTACTTTCACTACTGATAATTCCTCTTCCCACTATATTTACCAAAACTTTACTGCTTACTCCTTGGAAGCAGGACTGTAATTGGTGAACTCAAATCAACATACTGTGTGTATTCTATCCTGTTTTATGTACTGAAATTCCTCATGAATCATACTGTATAATAATTTATCCTATACTTTGTCACTTTTTCTAGTGTAAATACCTATTTTATTTTATTATTACTTGTTGTATTTTTATTGTAATCCTTTCATTTACTATGTAACAACATTGATTTTAATTTCTATTTGCTACTACTGGAGCTTTTCTCCTGGGCCTCTACTGAAAATGGAAATATATCCAGTTAGACTAGCCCAGTTAACAAATGTAAAATAAAATAAATAAATAAATAAATAAATAAATAAATCATATTAACTATTAAATACATATTGAAATGTGGTACACAGCCAGCAATGCAACCACTTAATCCATTACTAAGTTATTCCCATGAATTATAGATATAAAAATGAAAAAATTTTTACTGAAATTTATAGACAAATTCAAGATATGAATTCTGAATGAATAAAGTTCAAAATGAAAATGCACTTATAGCATCAGCATAGATCTGTAATAGACTGTGTTATAACTGATTGGAGCTAAGTGAATGGATCATAGGTGGAACACCAAACTAAAGAATGCAACACCGAATTGTTCTCCAGTTTATGTTGAATTGGATACAAAGCATTTTAGTTTGGAAGATGATCCATGTAAATTGGTAGAAATCATAAAAGAGAAGATCATGCATAATATGCAGGGGTAAAAATATTCCATTTAAATGGTTTGGTCAAGAATGTAAAAAAAAAAGTAAACAAAGCTGCAATTAGTTTTAAAGACACAAGCACGTATTGGAGGTTACTAGCAATAAATATGAGTAAAAAGATATGCAGGAGACTGGTATATTTACATAATAAATAAGTTCAAAGAACAACGGGAAAAGATATATTCAAACACAAATTACAAAAAAGGGGAAATAAAACTCTGAAGTAAATTCAAAAGATGTGAAATCAGGAATAGTAATTAAAATCTGAAAAGTAGAAAAAATCTAGCTCCAGATGGAGTAAGAGATTAAGTTTATAAACAGGCAGCACTGTACTGGGAAGTGTAATTAGAAGGAGAGAGATTGAAAGCTGTGTAGAGTGTTGGTATATACCAGAATTATGGATGGAAAATAGCATAAAAAACATACATAAAAAGGGAGTATAACAGACTTGAATAAGTATAATTTAATAGCCTTCATTCATACTTCCTTAAAAAATTGGTACTGTTATTATACAACATAAAATAAAAGAGGAAATTAATAAAACAGGATGTTTGCAAATGTGAATCAAAGACCAACTAATTAAGGCTGTTAGTTATTAAATCATTTAATACAGAAGTATGTTAAGTTCGGAAAACAAATACTATTTGAAGCATTTTTAGTCCTGGAAGCTGCTTTTGACAGCATTACAAAGAATATACTGTAGGATATAATGAGAAATAGAGATTTCTCTGTAGAATTAATATATGTGATTATTGAGATGCACGATATGGCCTTAGCTAGAGTCAGGATAACTAAACCATGCTATTATACAAAATGTTTTTATTATACATCAATGCTGGTTTGCAAATGTGTTGTGAACAAAAGGTAGATGTAACAAATATCAATGGGATTTTGTGTAATAAAATCTGTTATGGCAGTAATATTATTATATTGGTCCTTCAAAGGAGAGAACTACATGGTCAGTTTAATCTTTTAGAGAAAGATTTAAATGTGGCAGACCTAATAATTAATGGAAAGAAAAGCACATATGTGATTTTCAATAAAAAAGGAGGCACAATTTATTTCAAAGAAGAAGAAGTGAAGAGAGTAAATAATATATTGTGCAAGACTTTTTGCTGAGAATGGCAACTAGAAATTACTGGAGAAAGAGAAATGAGAAATACAGTTTCTGTGTAATCTAGAAACTAAAAAAAAAACAATACAAAACACAGTTTAACTTATTTGAAAGCATATTAAAATAGGAACATCCAAGTAAGTAAGATAATCAAAAAGGAATATATACTAAGAGATAAAGAGAAAATAAAACAGAGCAGATTTTCAGATTTTATTGTAAGAAGGGTAGTTTTAGATAATAACATCAAATGTTTGGAAATAGAAATATGTTAAAGACCTACATAAAATATAAATGTGAATTATTTGAAAGTAATATCCTAGACATAAAATATAAAAATATGGTGAGTTTCAGTCTTGTGGTGATGGTATGTTCGAAAAGGAAACTTGGTACATGCCTTTGTGGAAAATACAGAGAAATTAAAGAGTAAGCATCAGTAAATATGTTAGTAACACATTATCAGGACATATGAGGTATGACATGAGAGATTTATGCAAAATCTTATTTTATGACATCATTGTTACAGCATCCTAGAAACTGCAGGCTGGATTAATACAATTACAGAAGAAAGAAAGCAGAACTATTAGGATGATTGTATTAAAATGTAAGTGTTTTAATATCTGTTATACACTGTGTTTTATAGTTGTAATAACCATGGGTTGAGACAATAAACCAACAGCACTGTGTGGTTGCTAGGGGAAACATTGCCACAATTTGTCTATCAGTGCTAGGTGTCCAATTTAGAGATGTGCAAAGAAGTTGCAAATTAGATTTTGGCTATGTGGTTCTTGAATGTCTCTGAATCACTAGTTAGCTCCATAGTGCTACTGGACCACACAGCAGAGCCATACTAATGCAAGGGCAGAAGGTGTGGTCCATTCCTGCTGCAAACAGTAAAGGGGTACAATCTTCTGGGTTGCATTTACTTTAAAAAAAATTTTTTTTTTGCCTTTCACAAGTCTTTTGCATTTAAAAAGCAAATGGTTTAAAGTAAACCAGAGCGCACCTATTGTTTACTCCTTCTTTCTCATGTCGATGCATGCACCTGCTGCTTATTTCTTGTTTTCTGTGATCTGTGACCAGTGTGTGTGTGTGTGTGAGTGTGTGTGTGTGTGTGTGTGTGTGTGTGTGTGTGTGTGTGTGTGTGTGTGTGTGTGTGTGCAACAGATAGGACCTACAGCTTTTATATGTTTTCTTTACTTAGAGAACTAAAGTAAGCAGGTATACATAAGACATTAATTATTCATTCAGTCATTTTATTACACAATTCTGGCAATCTATTGGTCTGACAATCCTTTTTTTAGTCTCACAGAACTATATTTAATGGCTTTGGACTTGTATATGCTACCATGACCAAGCACATATATACTGTTCGAACTAGGTGATGAGTAGATAAATACTTATATATATATATATATATATATATATATATATATATATATATATATATATATTTAAGTTATACTAAAAATTATATTTAAGTTATGCTAAAAATTATAGTTTGATTTATTTTGTTACTATAAATTGGTAGACAGTGTATTGTCTAATTTGCAGTTAGAGCTTCTACAACTGATTGGATTGCTTGTTATGATGTCATACTTGGAATCAGTCTCTGATTTGTTCTTTGAATTTTTAATAGTGAGTATTAATCTGTATATTGTTAAAGTGTGATGAAGCAGTGAGGTCAACATGAAAGTGCTTACTAAGGTATAAAGAAACCTTTTTTGGTTTATTTTACATGGCTGTGTTTGTTGTCACTCAGTTTTTATTCTGGTTTTGCTTCTTGTGTACTGGTGTGACATCTTCATCCCAGTTGTGTGATTCTTTTTATTTTTTGGACTTACTAAAAAAATGAGGTTTGGTGCATTCTCAAGGAACTGTAAGTTACAGTGCATTTTCAAGGAATTCTGAGCTTTAAGGGAAGAGACGTTTATTGCTGATCATGCTAAGACTGTTTTCAATGTGCAGCTGTTCTATTTAGCATGTGGTCATAACACAAATGGTAGCATGCTTGCTTTTGATGCAGAAGGTTGTGGGTTTTTCTCCTGCAGCATGCAGATGGATTGCTGTTACTATGTTGTACTTTAAGAGAGAGGGGGTGGGGTGCACTGCAGTCCCGAGTGTGTCCTCCTTTGGATGAGATACCTAGTATCTGTGAACCTTCTGTTTATTTGCCATCCATTCCCTGTTGCAATATTACCAGCTTACCAACATATTTTTTAATGTAACATAGATAATTTATTCTTTAAGGGTGGCAGGCACCAAATTTGTAGACAAAACATTGAAATATAAAATGGTTTGCAGCCGCTTCATTAGCTACAGATCTCTTTAATGTAGAATTATTCAGGCGATTTTTATTTTTGCAGAAATTGTCCATATTGACTGATATTGGTGGATTGTAATGACAGAAGTTTTAATGGCCTTTTATGGTTGAAATGCTCTGAAATGGGCAGTTTTATTTCATTGGTTACTGGTAAAATATTAAAAACTACAAATTTAAAACATACTGTTACAAGTGGTGCAGTATTACACAAGGAATATAATTTAATACAATTAGGAAGATGAATCAAAGAACAGATGCATGCATGCATGGTCCTAAAAACATGCACAAGGGGCCTACAGTTTGAAAACAGTCCAAAGAAATCCTTTATCTGCCACTGGCCAGATGCATTTTCTTTGTATGTATTTGAATGCCATTTCAATGAATGTGAGTTTTAGGGACAGATATGTTTACTGTTAATGCTACATCTGTTTTTATTGTGAGACTGTATTGTTTTGTTTATCAAATGTCTTATCAGTGGAATGCACACTGTGAGGCTTGAATAGTGTTTATGGTAAGTGGGGAGAAACAGCCAAGTAATGGGATACTGGAATGGCTATATGGAGATGCTTTGTGTATGTGGGGGCCAAATCCACTACCCTGCCTAGGACCCCATGTAATCATGATCTGGCTCTGATGTAAACACTTTGATTCTTCCTCTTCTGTTCCTCCATCTGTCCGTGTGCCTATGCATGAAAACGTAATAGAGGATTGGAGGGAAACTCAGAAGGAACAACAGACAAGACATGAGAGAATCACGGTTATTTTTAAAATTAACAGCAGCTTCTAGTTGTACAATAGTACAATTCAGTAAACAGTTTTGCAGTGGAAACATTTTTTTTTGTTTAACTGAACCCTGCAAACTGAATGAAATACCAGCAAGTGAATCAGCAAGGGCATTATGGACTACCAGACTGAAGGTAAACATTTTTTAATGTGAATATAACCAGATTTTCTTTCTTATTTTTGGAGAGGAGGAGAAGGGATGTGGCAAAACTATTGTGTGTGTGTGTGTGTGTGTGTGTGTGTGTGTGTGTGTGTGTGTGTGTGTGTGTGTGTTTGTGTGTGTGTTTGCATTTGTTGAAATATTTTAAAGTTTCACTAGTGTGTGTGTGTGTGTGTGTGTGTGTGTGTGTGTGTGTGTGTGTGTGTGTGTGTGTGTGTATGTGTGTGCATTTGTTTAAATATTTTGAAATTGGATATTTATGTTTTTTTCATTGTACTCTTAGGCATTATTTTTGTTTCATTGGAGTGAGGGGGCAGCTAGCTAGGCTGTCAGTTAAAGTAACGAGCCCTTTCATTTGCTCAGGTTAAATTCTGCCATTAAGGCTGGCAAATTAATATTTGTGTTACTAAACTGGATTATTTTTATCCTTTTTTTGGGGGGGGTGGCCAAATGTGCTTTGGATGAATGTAACTTGTCATTTTCACTTGGCCAGTTTAACTGCTACCCTTAAGGTGCCTTTGTGTGAATAAGTCTGAATATGTATGCTTTGGAGGAAGGTTGCCAGTAACTTTATCCTTTTCATATTATTTTAAAGGGTGGCTAGTGTGCATTTGTGTAAAATAAATAGAATTTTTTGGAGAGGGGGTGACTAGCTGTGCTATGGCATCTGATCCTTTTCATTTGCTCAGCTTAAAGTCTGATATTAAGGGCTGTCTAGTGCACATTTGTGTGAGATACATTGGAATATTTATTTATTTTTTCTTGAGAGGGTGGTGGTTAGCCATGTTATTAATGAAACCGGTATTCAGTTTAAAGCTAGGCACTAAACAGCTAGTGTGCATTTGTGTGAAATAAATTGGAATATTGTATGAAACACATTTGGAACTGTCCCAAGTTTTCAGAAAGTTCTTGCATTTGCCTAATATGTTTGGTGTGCAAGTTAGTCTGCTTTTACACGAATAGTGTGTATTTGCATGAAATATACTTCAATTTTTACTCTCTCTCTTTCTCTGGGTGCTGTATCTGTAAAACTAGGTTGAAATTGTTCCTGATTTTGCAGAATGTCCCTAAGTTTGCTTCATCTTGATCTGTTCCTGATAGAATTTGGGGTCAACTATCCACATAAGTTACCAAATCCTGAATTACTGGGTCAGCTCTTAAGGCTGTGTTGTCAATGTCGTACTCAGCTTTCCAAAGACGACAATAATGCATTTTTGGCATTTAGTTTAATCCATGATTCTGGCACTAGTTATTTGTTTGAGACAAGCCTTCCTGTAGCATGGCTGAGTCTTTTGTGGATTTGATCATTGCTCCCAGCTTATTCCTTGTTGGCCATCATTTTGTTTCATTTCATGATTGCTGAAAACAATCATCATAGAGAAAGAGGTGTTAGAAAAAAATCTCCACATGGTGTGTGTGTGTGTGTGTGTGTGTGTGTGTGTGTGTGTGTGTGTGTGTGTGTGTGTGTGTGTGTGTGAATGTGTGTGTGGTGTGTGTGTGTGTGTGTGTGTGTGTGTGTGTGTGTGTGTGTGTGTGTGTGTGTGCTAAAAAAGAAATTCTTCCCCGGGTATCAAATATGCCAGGTATGCCACTGTCCCAAAGCACACCAGTATTAGTGTTATGGAACTAATCTTTGTAAATTCCCAACACAATTTCAACATTTTGTTGATTTCATCTGTTATTATATAGTATATTTCTCATAAATGTAAAATCTTTGCTTAGGGAAAATATTAGAAAATATAAGGAATGTATTATAAATCATGCAATAGTTATAAAAATGAGAACTTAGACAATTATTTGGCTACACATGTAAAACAGTTAGGGTAAGGGACTTCTGATTAAGACTAAATGGGAGAGATGGATAAAAATTGCAAACTGAGGACATTAGACAGTAGTATAGATTAAATGTTATTTTATATCCAAGAATGAGTGCCATGATTTCTATTATAAATATATTAAAATATAAACTTATTAAAGTAATAGGGAGATAACTGGTGAAATTAGTAGGATGACAACAATGGAAGGCCATTTTACTGGAGTAGTTAGACATGCCTTCATAGAGAGTCTTACTTTGAAGTAACAGGAAGTGTCCCCCTTACTGGGGGAGCACAACTTCCTGAGAGGTTGTATCTCTAGCAGAAGTAAACGAATGTCTGCAACTTACAGTGTCTCCAACACATTTACAGATCTAGAGACGAGTGGGTATTATTGCTCATCTTGTATATCTGAATAAGACAATGAGGCTTGGGTGTTCATTTAAGTATTTTATTATATACAAACACATTAGGATGGATCGCAGTAACATTAAATTTAAATGAACTAATTGACTGACTACATGCATGCTGACATCTTGACTGCTCACTACAAAATGGCACTCTTGCTTGCATGTGCTCAGTACTTATATGCACATGCCTGCTGACTGGAAAGGTCAGAGTCTATGTCTCTCTAGCCATGGCCTCTTTCCCCATTCACTAAGGTAGGATATAACCTCTTGTGGTAATTTGGCACCCTTGCTGTCTCGAGACAACTTACTGCTGGCATTTTGTCATTCCCACTTACTGGTTCTCCCCTTTTCTTTCCCACCTTGCCTCCATAGACATCTATATGCTACATGTCCCCACTGGTTGCATTTAAAGCATGTAACCCTTGGTCTTGGACGTGTACCTGGACTAGTGTCTTCCCCTACTACTGGGGGATTCTGTTGGGGAAGTCTGGGCTGCCCACCATGGGTTCCCTTAGACCCATGAGCAGCACTGGGTGTCCCTTTCCTGTGCAGTGATGCCCTGCTTGCTAGGTATAGGTCTCCCTTCTTCCACAACTCGTCTACAGTATTGCATTGTCTATCAGCTAACCAGATTCTCATGTCCTCAGGCAAAGTGCTAAGGGCTTGTTCCCTCACCAAATGTCTGCCAGCTCTTCAGAAGTGGTGACCTGACATTCACTCACCCACCTATGAAAATAAGTGCTCAGTTCAGCAACATATTCACACACGTGATAACAGAGAATGCACTAAATGCTTTGTTAATATGGGGGAAAAATGAAAGGGAAGCACTTGAGGCTTTACATAAGGATAAGAGTATTTGTTTTAGGCCAGCTGACAAAGGGGGAACATTAGTGGTTATGGACTATGTTTTCTATAAGTATGTGATGTACAATATGTTAAGTGATGAAGGAGTGTATGAAAAGGCAGACCATGTAAAAGCTGGGAAATACATTTGTAGGATGCACAATGATCTGTTTGAATGTATGCAATGTGGTCAGATCACTATGGACCTATACAACTATTTCATTGTGGATGATCCTATCATACCAGTGATACAGGGATTACCCAAGATACATAAGCATGCTTTCAATCCACCCATGAGACTGATAGTGGCAGGACAAAGGTGGTATACAGAGCCACTATCAATATATGTAGAATAACACCTGAAACCTGTACTGGCAAGGAACAACTCTATCCTTATAGACACTAAACAATTTTTAGTAGAGCTACATGCATTCACTAACAGTTTTACACCAACAATGGACTGCTTAATGGTTACTTTGGATGTGCAATCCCTTTTTACTGTAATACCTAATATGGTGGGACTGGAGTTTTTACATCAATATTTAAAGAAAGACGGAATGTATGACTCTAGAATGGTAGATCTCCTCTGTTTTTTGGTGGAAACCATATTGGAGAATAATGTGTTTATGTTTGAACATAACACTTACAGACAAAAAGGTGACGTAGCTTCTTGTGCTAATAGCTACGGCAACCTGGTTATGACTAAATGGGAATCACTAAATATTCTCGCAGGAATATGGTCTGAAAAAATATTTTTTTATCAAAGGTTTGTAGATGACTTCTTCCTATTATGGGAAGGAGGTGCATCGGCCCTACAGCACTTCTTGAGGGATATAAATAACAGCACACATTTTTTTGAGGTTTACAGCTCATAGTTCAAATAAATGTGTTGAATTTCTAGATGTCAGTATTACTAGAGCAAACACAAGTGAATTTTATATTGAGATTTTTCATAAAAAATGTTATAGAAACACTTATGTACATAAACAGAGTATGCATCACCAGCATGTGTTTAGGAATGTGATAAAAGGGCAAGTACGAAGGACATCTAGATTAACAGCCAAAGATGAGAAATTTGTAAGTGAATTGCACCAACTTGAAAGGAGATTTCATGAGAGAGGGTATAAGAACAAGGAAATTAAACCCATTACATCTAATACACAATCCATTAGGAATAATACAGGGAAACCTTATTTCTCCTGTCCGAAATCAGGTATATGAACAAAAAACTGCACAAATGAATCCCATGAGGATTTCAGTTACGTATGCAAGTAACATTAGGATGTTACAGGAAATCAATTCCAGAAATTGGAATATACTTCGATCAGATGACAGGGTTAAAACCTTGGTAGGAGATAACCCCAGATATGCATATAAAAACAAGAAATCCATTAAGAGGCTTTTATGTGGACCTAGATGTGGCCATCTCTGATCAGTATTAGCAAAAAACTACGGGCACTCATAAAATCGTCTAAGGCCAGCTTTGAGAGAAAAAATTGCACAGGACACTAAGGATAATCACAAGGCTTTCTTTAGTTATGTTAGGAACCTGGGTGGGAATTCCCAGATATGCTCAGAATTAGTCCAAAATGACAAAAAATACACCAAACCCACAGACATTGCCAACATCCTAGCTGACAGGTTCAGCGCAAACTCCCCCTCCCACCAAAAGGGCAAATATCTATCCCAGCAGAGTGCTGCCCCCCTGACATCTCAGATGCTCAGGTAAGAGCTGCCCTCTCCAAAGCAAAAAATGCAGCATCAATGGGACCAGACGGTGTCCTGGGCTGCGTCCTACATGAACTCCAAGAAGAGCTAAACCCAAACATAAAACTACTGTTCAATCTCAGCCTTACTACAGGATATGTACCCAAAGAGTGGTGTACAGCAACAGTGGTCCCTCTCCACAAATGTGGTGCCTCAATGGATCCCGGAAAATATCACCCCATAAGCCTGACTAGCTTGGTCTGCAAAGCTATGGAAAGGATCATCATGAACCTCATAAATAAAGATATTGGGGACCTACAGACACTGGATCCTACCCAGTTTGGCTTTGTTAAGGGCAGATCCTGCCTCTTAAACCTGGTTGATTTCTTTGAAACAGTCACCAAGGCCATTGACGAGGGGAAGGTGGTTCACACAAACTACCTGGACCTCGCAAAAGCCTTCGATACAATACCCCACTCGGGCATTATAGATAAGCTCACCAGCTTAAATATAAACCCCTATGTCACCAGATGAGTTGCAAACTGGCTCAAGGACAGAACCCACATGGTTAGAATTGCTGGAGCCATGTCAGACTCCAAACCAGTTACAAGTGGCATCCCACAAGGCTCAGTCCTGGGACCTCTCTTGTTCGGTGTATATTTCTGGGAGGTACAGGCCAACATGGAAGGACTGTGGCTGACCAGGTTCGCAGATGACTGCAAACTGGGTGCCATAATCGACTCTCCAGCTGACGCAAGCATCCTCCAAAAGGGCCTCATAGAAACAGACAACTGGTGCCAGAGCCATGGCCTCAAGCTAAACGCCAAAAAGTGTATAGTCATCCCCTTTGGCAAAAACAAAGTGCCCACAAATTACCACATAGGTGGTAATCCATTAAGTACAGAAGAAGTAATTAGGGACCTGGGGACCCAAGTTGATAGCAATCTCTCATTTGACAACCACGTGGTCAAAGTGGTTAGAAAAACATTTTATATAGCCCACCTAATCATGAAGGGATTCAAATCTTGATCAGGGGAGGTCATCATGCCTCTTTACTCATTCCTCATCAGGCCTATAATTGAGTACAATGCCCCTTTTGGGATGTACCTTACCAGACACCTGCAGCAACTGGAAAGACCCCAAAAGTACCTCACCAAGAGGATCAAAGGGCTCAAACAGATGCCATATGCTGCCCGGTTAAAGAAACTCCAGCTCTACTCAGTGGCATACCATCTGCTCAGAGGCAATCTGTGCCTAACGTATAAAGCCATGTCCAACCCGGAATTAATGGACATGCTGCACCTCAGAAAATCCAAATCCCATCGAGCTACTCACTCGAGAGACTTGAACCTCAGCACTGAAATAAATAGGACATGCTGGAGGGACAGATTCATAACCCAGAGGCTCCCTTCACTCTGGAATAAAATCCCATTCCAGGTTAGGCAGAGTCCCTCACTGACTCTCTTCACGAGGAATTTTGATGAGTGGATGGGAGATCGTAGGTTTACCCCGGGTATCACTTCTGTGTCACTGTTAGACAGAGGTAAAGTATACTAACCTCGAAAAAGGGCATAGCAAAATTAATTTAAAATGGGTGGGGAAAGCCAAACACACTCTGGCTAGGCTTATAAATGCCCTAGGGGAGATAGCCTAGTATGAACCTATGAACCTATGAACCTATGAGCTGAATATTGAACCTACAACACACAATCATGGAAACGTTACATGTAATTCCTGCAATTATTGTACATATATTGATGAGAAAGGATATTTTGAACACCCAGATACAAGGAAGACTATCTATTTTAAACTAGCAGCTAATTGTAACACCACAAATATTGTATATTTAACTCACTGCAATGTATGTTGTTCATTTTATATAGGTATGACTACACAGAGGTTTTGTGATAGGATCAGGGAGCATGTCTATGATATTTATAGGAGGGCAGAGACTAATGCCCTAGCAAGACACGTGATGTCATCAGATACGACACACACCTTTAAACTTATCGTAGTAGAGAACGTCAAAATAGGTTGTAGAGGTGGTCCTATAAAGAACCTGGTAGAGAATAAGGAGCTTGAATGGATCATTAGAATGCGGGCTAATATAGGCAGGGGCCTAAACGACAACGTTTCTATTAAACCTGTACTTATTCATAAACCATTACGCAGATAAAAATTTTAAAATGTAATTTTAAGTATATTTTTTATGTTTATTCGAGAATTATAGACTAGAGGTGGCACCTTAAGCATGATTATTATAATGTTTTAATTAATAGCTCAACAGCTTTGTATTGTTTTAATTGAACTTTGATTCTGATTGGTTGTTAGCAATCTTTAAATATGAATGAGCAATGATTTTCAACTGTCTGATGAAGAAGCTCTGGCTAAGAAAGCTCTCACAATTGTTTGTATCTTGTTTGTGGACTAAAATTGAACTTTATCTTCACCTACCTTGGTCTAGTGCCTCCTATACATTTTTTACATTGAACGTATTCACACACACTTTCATCTGCCTTGCGGCTATGCTCACAAAACATTTTACTATAAGCTTCAGGTGTTAACTTAAAACATTCTTGCAAACAGTTCTTTACAACATTATAATTTAAACAATCAGTATCAGACAGTTTAGAAATTACAGTTATAGCTTTACCAAGGAGTAAGGGGTTAGAAACTGTACTCAAAGCCCTTGGTCAACATTATACTGTTTATATACCCTCTCAAACATATGAATGAAACTATCAAAATTATACCCCTCTGTAAATTGTGGAAGAAATTTACTGACCTTTGTTGCTTCTGGGGTTCAGTTACTCCCTTTCCCATTGCCTCCAAGACTCAGGTGAAGAGTCAGCATCTCCTTTTCATGTTGCCTCTGCCTCTCCTTCTCCTCAGCATCCAGGCATCACAGTTTCTCATTTTCTTCAGTCTGTAGATGCTTCAGTCTCTCTGCTGCTTCTGTTTTCAAATGCTTGTCCTCCAACTAAAGTCTCTTTAACTCCAGATGGATTTTTAAGTCCTCTGTGGAAAGGTTGAACTGTCCATTTTCTGAGAGTTGTACATCTCCACGGCCAGACTGATTGTCCTCCAGGTTGCTCTTCTGTGATGCAGCTGTGACTAAAGCTGCATTCATGTCTGCTTTAGTCAGGTTGGCATGCACCAGTCCTTTAGCCTAGCATATCTCAGCTACCTGGCTCCTTGTCAGCTTATCATACTCCTCTGCTGACATGCTTGCCTGCTGTCCCTGACTAACTAATCTAACAAAAAATAAATAAATAAATAAAACAATTGTGATATGAAGTCTGAATTTTCACTGCATGGCTGATTGAGAGTACAAACACCTTCAGTCACCACTGTACACAGGCTATAGGAATTCAATATCCATACCAATACAAGCCAATTAATATGTGATGTGGCTAACTCACCACTATCAACCAATTAATATGTGATGTGGATATCCCACAACTGCCAAACAATTAATATGTGACACCCCTGCACTGGCCCACGAATCAAGGAGCCTCAATCCTCACCCAGTGAGGGAATGTATACAATTGAAGGATTGCAAGTACACACACACTAAAGCACAGTTTCCCTTAAGAGCACACATGGATCACAATCAGTCTGGGGATAGTTTCTGTCTCTTTCTCCAGATCCCCAATAAGACTCCCCACTGGCACCACTATAGTGTTAAGATCTCAGCCGAGTGGTCAAATCAAAACCTCCAGTACCCTCTCTGTCCAACCAGTGCTTCGTGTCCCTGCCCACGTTGCTGCAACACACACACACACACACACACACACACACACACACACACACACACACACACACACACACACACATGCACACACACACTTTGAGATTTGATTTATATGCAAACACACTGACACTCCTGGGGAAGGCTGGCACAGGTTTACTAGCTATGCCCCCTTCTGCCCAGACTATAAGGTAGTTATCAGTGTCACCAACCATTAATTACCATCTATTCTAAGGCCCTTACAAAGGGTGCCCAATCCTACTGTGTAATGTTACTGTTATCCAAAGGGTAAGAGTGACCAAGAGCAAGGCTATTGAAGTGGCCTATACAGTGTCACAAAATACATATGCAAGTACCATAAGAGCCGAAATATATCTCAAAAATATCAGCCACAAAAATAGGTTTAAATATATTTAATAATAAATAATAAAAGAACAAGACAATACTCAAACAACACAGTAACTACAGAATTCAGGATCACAGGAAACATTAAAAAAAACATTGCATGACAGTCTCAAGTAAATACAGAAAACATCTAAACTAATCTTTACTATATTCCTGTCTATATCTAAAATAAATTATTGTATCCTGGTTACTTACTATTAGCAAGGTAAGTGGTAATGACAGGATGTTTGCAGGTCCAAGACAAGATACAAAATGCCCAGTCTTTTTCTGAGAGTTCTTAAATTATTATCAAACATTACTGCTGGGCCAACTTGGATGACATCACTCTTTGTCTCCTGCCTTCAGTTTCCAGGCTAACAGATACCAACAGAATTTCATCATCTCTGTGTCAAAAATACATATCTCTCAGAAGTGTGCAGATGCTAGGAAGTCATAGAGCAATAATAACACTTTTACATTTGAAATCTAGTAATTATTTCTGTTTTAAGACAATAGGAAAACCTCTAGCTGTAGACAGTGTGTCTGCTTGATGCAGTGAAAGTGAGATAACACAATTGTAAAACACTTTACTTTTCAACTTTTTTCTTGAAGTTTTGCAAGTTAACTCTTTAAGTTCCAGCTTCTACTATTAAAACACACATTTGCACAGTTATACATTTTATATACATTTCTGTTATTTTCCAGTAGGGTACACTGTAGTTACATTCTTGAAACTCAGTACATAACATAAAGTTCTCTTACATTTGTAAGACAAGCTTATGAATCATATTACTATTCATAAATGGCATATGATTATTTACAAAATTCCAGATAGCTGGGCTGGCAGTGTCACATCCTGACCCAGGTTAGTATCAGGATTTAAGCTAATCATCTTCAATATGTATCCAGTGTCAAAATGATTTGAGTCAGTCTGCTGTATCTTTTCTGATAGCACAATTTCTTTGCTTTGGGAAGAAGTGAAAATATTCAGTGCAAAAATGCAGTGGTTTGTCCATATTTCCTCTTAGTATTTGATATACAGATATGCTGATGTATGCACAATATCAATAAGCACTAGTCTAAGACAAATGTCATTGCCTTTTTTCAAAGAAAAGCTAAGGTTTTGTTTTGGTGTTAGGAGTCACTATTCTATACTACTGTAAACTCAACAGTTTTGCAAACATTTATCTAGAGAACACACAGTTATACTACCATATATCCCTAATATTAACTATTAAATACACATTGAAATATGGCACACTGCCAGCAAGGTAACCACTTAATCCATTACTAAGTTATTCCCATGAATTATAGATATAAAAATGAAAACATTTTTTATTGAAATTTATAGACAAATTCAAGATATGTATTCTGAATGAAGAAAGTTCAAAATGAAATATGCACTTATAGCATCAGCATAGATCTGTAATAAACTATGTTATAACTGATTGGAGCTAAGTGAATGGATCATAGGTGGAACACCAAACTAAAGAATGCAACGCTGAATTGTTCTCCAATTTAAAACATTTTAGTTTGGAAGATGTTCCATGTAAATTGGTAAGAATCATAAAGATAAGATCATGCATAATATGCAGGGGTCAAAATATTCCATTTAAATGGTTTGGTCAAGAATGTAAAAAAAAAGTAAACAAAGCTGCAATTAGTTTTAAAGAGACAAGCATGTATTGGAGGTTACTAGCAATAAATATGAGTAAAAAGATATGCAGGAGGTTGGTATATTTGCATAATAAATAAGTTCAAAGAACAATGGGAAAAGACATAAGCAAACACAAATTACAAAAAAGGGGAAATAAAACTTTGAAGTAAATTCAAAAGATGTGAAATCAGGAATAGTATATAAAATCTGAAAAGTGGAAAAACTTCAGCTCCAGATGGAGTAAGAGATTAAGTTTATAAACAGGCAGCACTGTACTGGGAAGTGTAATTAGAAGGAGAGAGATTGAAAGCTGTGTAGAGTGTTGGTATATACCAGAATTATGGATGGAAAATAGCATAAAAAATTTCATAAAAAGGGAGTATAACAGACTTGAATAACTATAATTTAATAGCCTTCATTCATACTTCCTTAAAAAATTGGTACTGTTATTATACAACATAAAATAAAAGGAAATTAATAAAACAGGATGTTTGCAAATGTGAATCAAAGACCAACTAATTAAGGCTGTTAGTTATTAAATCATTTAATACAGAAGTATGTTAAGTTCAGAAAACAAATACTATTTGAAGCATTTTTAGTCCTGGAAGCTGCTTTTGACAGCATTACAAAGAATATACTGTAGGATATAATGAGAAATAGAGATTTCTCTGTAGAATATATATATGTGATTACTGAGATGCACGATATGGCCTTAGCTAGAGTCAGGATAACTCAACCATGCTATTATACAAAATGTTTTTATTATACATCAATGCTGGTTTGCAAATGTGTTGTGAACAAAAGTTAGATGTAACAAATATCAATGGGATTTTGTGTAATAAAATCTGTTATGGCAGTGATATTATTATATTGGTCCTTCAAAGGAGAGAACTACATGGTCAATTTAATCTTTTAGAGAAAGATTTAAATGTGGCAGACCTAATAATTAATGGAAAGAAAAGCACATATGTGATTTTCAATAAAAAAGGAGGCACAATTTATTTCAAAGAAGAAGAAATGAAGAGAGTAAATAATATATTGTGCAAGACTTTTTGCTGAGAATGGCAACTAGAAATAACTGGAGAAAGAGAAATGAGAAATACACTTTCTGTGTAATCTAGAAACTAAAAAAAAACAATACAAAACACAGTTTAACTTATTTGAAAGCATATTAAAATAGGAACATCCAAGTAAGATAATCAAAAAGGAATATATACTAAGAGATAAAGAGAAAATAAAACAGAGCAGATTTTCAGATTTTTTTGTAAGAAGGGTCGTTTTAGATAATAACATCAAATGTTTGGAAATAGAAATATGTTAAAGACCTACATAAAATATAAATGTGAATTATTTGAAAGTAATATCCTAGGCATAAAATATAAAAATATGGTGAGTTTCAGTCTTGTAGTGATGGTATGTTCGAAAATGAAACTTGGTACATGCCTTTGTGGAAAATACAGAGACATTAAAGAGTAAGCATCAGCAAATATGTTAGTAGCACATTATCAGAACATATGAGGTATGACATGAGAGACTTATGCAAAATCTTATTTTATGGCATCATTGTTACAGCATCCTAGAAACTGCAGGCTGGATTAATACAATTACAGAAGAAAGAAAGCAGAACTATTAGGATGATTGTATTAAAATGTACGTGTTTTAATATCTGTTATACACTGTGTTTTGTATTTGTAATAACCATGGGCTGAGACAATAAACCAGCAGCACTGTGTGGTTGCTAGAGGAAACATTGCCACAATTTGTCTATCAGTGCTAGGTGTCCAATTTAGAGATGTGCAAAGAAGTTGCAAATGAGGTTTTGGTTATGTGGTTCTTGCATGTCTCTGAATCACTAGATAGCTCCATAGTGCTACTGGACCACACAGCAGAGCCATACTAATGCAAGGGCAGATGGTGTGGTCCATTCCTGCTGCAAACAGTAAAGGGGTGCAATCTTCTGGGTTGCATTTACTTTAAAAAAATAATTTTTTTGCCTTTCACAAGTTTTTTGCATTTAAAAAGTAAATGGCTTAAAGTAAACCAGAGCGCACCTATTGTTTACTCCTTCTTTCTCATGTCAATGCATGTACCTGCTGTTTATTTCTTGTTTACTGTGATCTGTGACCAATGTGTGTGTGTGTGTGTGTGTGTGTGTGTGTGTGTGTGTGTGTGTGTGTGTGTGTGTGTGTGTGCAACAGATAGGAACCTACAGCTTTTATATGTTTTTTTTATTTAGAGAACTAAAGTAAGCAGGTATACATAAGACATTAATTATTCATTCAGTCATTTTATTACGCAGTTCTGGCAATCTATTGGTCTGGCAATCCTTTTTTTAGTTTCACAGAACTATATTTAATGGCTTTGGACTTGTATATTCCACCATGACCAAGCACATATATACTGTTAGAACTAGGTGATGAGTAGATGAATACTTTATACACACACACACACATATATATATATATATATATATATATTTAAGTTATACTAAAAATTATATTTAAGTTATGCTAAAAATTATAGTTTGATTTATTTTGTTACTATAAATTGGTAGACAGTGTATTGTCTAATTTGCAGTTAGAGCTTCTACAACTGATTGGATTGCTTGTTATGATGTCATACTTGGAATCAGTCTTTGATTTGTTCTTTGGATTTTTAATAGTGAGTATTAATCTGTATATTGTTAAAGTGTGATGAAGCAGTGAGGTCAACATGAAAGTGCTTACTAAGGTATAATGAAACCTTTTTTGGTTTATTTTACATGGCTGTGTTTGTTGTCACTCAGTTTTTATTCTCGTTTTGCTTCTTGTGTACTCATGTGACATCTTCATCCCAGCTGTGTGATTCTTTTTACTTTTTGGAGTTACTAAAAAAATGAGGTTTGGTGCATTCTCAAGGAACTGTAAGTTGCAGTGCATTTTCAAGGAATTCTGAGCTTTAAGGGAAGAGATGTTTATTGCTGATCATGCTAAGACTGTTTTCAATGTGCAGCTGTTCTGTTTAGCATGTGGTCATAACACAAATGGTAGCATGCTTGCTTTTGATGCAGAAGGTTGTGTTTTTTTTCTCCTGCAACATGTAGATGGATTGCTGATACTATGTTGCACTTTAAGAGAGAGGGGGTGGGGTGTACTGCAGTCCTGAGTGTGTCCTCCTTTGGATGAGATGCCTAGTATCTATGAACCTGCTGTTTATTTGCCATTCATTCCCTGTTGCAATATTACCAGCTTATCAACATATTTTTTAATGTAACATAGACAATTTATTCTTTAAGGGTAGTAGGCACCAAATTTGTAGACAAAACACTGAAATATAAAATGGTTTGCAGACACTTCATTAGCTACAGATCTCTTTAATGTAGAATTATTCAGGTGATTTTTATTTCTGCAGAAATTGTCCATATTGACTGATATTGGTGGATTGTAATGACAGAAGTTTGAATGGCCTTTTATGGTTGAAATGCTCTGAAATGGGCAGTTTTATTTCATTGGTTACTGGTAAAATATTCAAAAGTACAAATTTAAAACATACTGTAACAAGTGGTGCAGTATTATACAAGGAATATAATTTAATACAATTAGGAAGATGAATCAAAGAACAGATAGATGCATGCATGGTCCTAAAAATGTGTACAAGGGCCCTATGGTTTGAAAACAGTCCAAAGAAAACGAGATGTATTTTCTTTGTATGTATTTGAATGCCGTTTCAATGAATGTGAGTTTTAGGGACAGATATGTTTACTGATAATGCTACATCTGTTTTTATTGTGAGACTGTATTGTTTTGTTTATCAAATGTCTATCAGTGGAATGCACACTGTGAGGCTTGAATAGTGTTTATGGCAAGTGGGGAGAAACAGCCAAGTAATGGGATACTGGAATGGCTATATGAGGATGCTGTGTGTATGTGGGGGCCAAATCCACTACCCTGCCTAGGACCCCATGTAATCATGATATGGCTCTGATGTAAACACTTTGATTCTTCCTCTTCTGTTCCTCCATCTGTCCGTGTGCCTATGCATGAAAACGTAATAGAGGATTGGAGGAAATTCAGAAGGAACTACAGACAAGCTGGAACAACAGGAACCAAGTAGAAAGTAACAAACAACAGGAACAAGTTCCACCAGGATTTATTTAAAAGCACAAAATCTTTCTCTCTGACGTCTCGGCCAAAAGCCTTCAAGGATAATAAAACACTTGCATGCAGCAGCAGCTTATATACATGGCAAATGAGATAATTACATAATTAATCAATTAGTACAACAATTCAACAAACTAATGTTCTCCAGTTGAGCTCTTCATTCAGCCCAAAAGGAAACATGGTTTTAAATTTTAAAATATATACAGTTTCTTTCTGCACTAATCTAGTTTTGACATCAATATCATTGTACATAGAAACACAAACTTGTTCTAAAATAGTTCCTTTCAAGCCCTCATTACATTTATCATGTACTTCCAAAAATGTGCTGCAACTGGGCTGTCTTCTTTACCATTTTGATGTCTCTTAAATGCTCCAAAACCTTATTTTAAAAGCCCTCTTTGTTTCCCGATGTAAAATTTGTTACATGGGCACTTTAGAGCATAAATGACACCCTCAGAATTGCAACTAAATGTACCCCAACTATCAAATTTAACATTATTAATAAAATTAAAATTGGATACAATATGTTTACAAACCTTACATCTCCCACAGGAAAAGTCCCAATTTTAGCAGGTTCCATGTATATTTGTGATGCAGGCATCTTAATCTTAGATCTTACAAGAAAATCTTTTATATTCTTGCCTTTACGGTAAGAAAACTTCATATTTACATCAAGCCATTGTTGAACATTTCTAAGTGAACAAAAATAAAGCCAATATTGGCTGACAATATCAAGGAACTGTTTTGTAAAACTACCATAAGTAGTAACAAAATAAATGTTTTCTTTAGTAGAACCTGAGCTGTCATGTTGTATTGTATTACACCCCTTTGTTGAATAGATTTTATATATCTGGGTTTACCACCTGTACACAATCTTAAGAAGCTCTTATCCAAAATATTTGTGCCATAGCCTCTAGTAGAAAAAGATTGCACCAAAAGGCACATTTCTTCATGAAATACATCAGATCTATTACATAACTTGGAAATCGTAGCATTTCACCATAAGGTAGAGCCTCAATAACATGTAAAGGATGGCCACTATTTGCATGTAAATACTGGCAAGTCCCTTCAAATTTTTTATTAGGATGAGTAATGATATTCTCACCATCTGAAATATCCAATACTATATCTAAAAAAGGAATAGTGTGACCAATATTAAGGCCATCAAATTTGATATGAAATTTATTAACATTAATTTCATTAAAAAATTCAATAATTGTATCTTTGTCACTGTCTACCAAAAATATTAAATCATCAACATATCTGAAATAATAAATAACATGTTCCTGAAAAAATCTATGCTTATAAATAATATTTGATTCAAAAAAACCCATAAAAAGATTTGCATACATGGGGGCAAATGAAGCCCCCATAGCCGTGCCCTGTAACTGATGATATATAATATTATTAAATTCAAAAAAATTATGTGTCAAACAAAAATAAACCATTTCCATAACATATTCTGAAGCAGGAGAGTTACCAAGGAAAAACCGAAGGGCTTCCAATCCATACTCATGTCCAATGCTTGTATACAAACTTTTTACATCAATGCTGACCCAAACCATATTCCTATTTACTTTGACATCTTTTATTTTAGCCAGAAAGTCAAAGACATCACTTATATAGGAAGGCAACCTAATAACATAGGGATACAAAAAGTGATGCAAAAATACACCTAAATTATGAAGAAAATACTTAGACCCAGAGACTATGGGTCTCCCAGGGGGTTTATGTAGATTCTTATGAATTTTAGGCAGGCAGTAAAATAAGGCCATTTTACAGCCTGTTGTCTGAAACTTTTTTTTAACATCTGACTGGCAAAAATAGCCAAGTCTTAACCCCTTATTAATTAGCTCCTTATAATCACGAATAGCTGAAAAAAAGTCTTCAGTTTCCACAGCTCTATACGTATTGCTGTCACCAAGATGTTGCATACACATTTCCATATAATCATTAAAACCCATGACAACCAGTTTGTTGCCTTTGTCAGAGGGTTTGAAAACAATATCATGTTTCTTACTCAGAGTTAGCAATGCTTTCCATTCTTGAATAGACATATTATAAACTATATTAGACCTATTACTCATAAATTGCTTGAATTCTAACTCAGAAAAATGGTTTACCAAGTTAACAAATTGACATACATCAGTATTGAGAGAATCAGGCATAAAAGTACTGTATGAAGGAACATTAGAAGTATCAAACATACAATATGCATTATTATCATCATTTTCTGAAGCACATGAATAAAAACTATCCATAGAGCTATCTAAACTCTCTAAACGTAATAGAGGATTGGAGGAAATTCAGAAGGAACTACAGACAAGACCTAAGAGAATCACGGTTATTTTTAAAATTAACAGCAGCTTCTAGTTGTACAATAGTACAATTCAGTAAACAGTTATGCAGTGGAAACATTTTTTTTTGTTTAACTGAACCCTGCAAACTGAATTCAATACCAGCAAGTGAATCAGCAAGGGCATTATGGACTACCAGACTGAAGGTAAACATTTTTTAATGTGAATATAACCAGATTTTCTTTCTTATTTTTGGAGAGGAGGAGAAGGGATGTGACAAAACTATTGTGTGTGTGTGTGTGTGTGTGTGTGTGTGTGTGTGTGTGTGTGTGTGTGTGTGTGTGTGTGTGTGTGTGTGTGTGTGTGTGTGTGTGTGTGCATCTGTTTAAATATTTTGAAATTGGATATTTATGTTTTTTTTTCATTGTACTCTTAGGCATTCTTTTTGTTTCGGTGGAGTGGGGGGAGGGGCAGCGAGCTAGGCTGTCGATTAAAGTAACTTGCCCTTTCATTTTCTCGAGTTAAATTCTGCCATTAAGGCTGAAAAATTAATATTTGTGTTACTAAACTGGATTATGTTTATCCTTTTTTTTTTGGGGGGGGGGGCAAATGTGCTTTGGATGAATGTAACTTGTCATTTTCACTTGGCCAGTTTAAATGCTACTCTTAAGGTGCCTTTGCGTGAATGAGTCTGAATAGTTATGCTTTGAAGGAAGGTTGGCAGTAACTTTATCCTTTTCATATTATTTTAAAGGGTGGCTAGTATGCATTTGTGTAAAATAAATAGAATTTTTGGAGTGGGGGTGACTAGCTGTACTATGGGACCTGATTATTTTCATTTGCTCAGCTTCAAGTCTGGTATTAAGGGTTGTCTAGTGCACATTTGTGTGAGATACATTGGAATATTTATGTTTTTTTTTTCTTGAGAGGGTGGTGGTTAGCCGTGTTATTAATGAAACTGGTATTCAGTTTAAAGCTAGGCACTAAGAGCTAGTGTGCATTTGTGTGAAATAAATTAGAATATTGTATGAAACACATTTGGAACTGTCCCAAGTTTTTCAGAAAGTTCTTGCTTTTGCCTAATATGTTTGGTGTGCAAGTTACTATCATATTGTTTGCTAAACTTATAGTCTGCTTTTACATGACTAGTGTATATTTGCATGAAATATACTTCAATTTTTACTCTCTCTCTTTCTCTGGGTGCTGTATCTATAAAACTAGGTTGAAATTGTTCCTGATTTTGCAGAATGTCCCTAAGTTTGCTTCATCTCGATCTGTTCCTGATAGAATTTGGGGTCAACTATCCACATAAGTTACCAAATCCTGAATTACTGGGTCAGCTCTTAGGGCTGTGTTGTCAATGTCATACTCAACTTTCCAAAGGAGACAATAATGCATTTTTGACATTTAGTTTAGTCCATGATTCTGGCACTAGTTATTTGTTTGGGACAAGCCTTCCTGTAGCATGGCTGAGTCTTTTGTGGATTTGATCATTGCTCCCAGCTTGTTCGTTGTTGGCCATCATTTTGTTTCATTCCATGATTATTACTGAAAACAATCGTCATAGAGGAAAAGGTGTTAGATACCAGGTATGCCACTGTCCCAAAGCACACCAGTATTAATATTATGGAACTAATCTTTGTAAATTCCCAACAGAATTTCAACATTTTGTTGATTTCATCTGTTATTATATAGTATATTTCTCATAAATGTAAAATCTTTTGCTTAGGTAAAATATTAGAAAATATAAGGAATGTATTATAAATCATGCAATAGTTATAAAAATGAGAACTTAGACAATTCTTTGGCTACACATGTAAAACAGTTAGGGTAAGGGACTTCTGATTAAGACTAAATGGGAGAGATGGATGAAAATTGCAAACTGAGGACATTAGACAGTAGTATAGATTAAATGTTCTTTTATATCCAAGCATGAGTGCCATGATTTCTATTATAAATATATTAAAATATAAACTTATTAAAGTAATAGGGAGATAACTGGTGAAACTAGTAGGATGACAACAATGGAAGGCCATTTTACTGGAGTAGTTAAACATGCCTTCATAGAGAGTCTTACTTTGAAGTAACAGGAAGTGTCCCCTTCTGGGGGAGCACAACTTCCTGAGAGGTTGTATCTCTAGCAGAAGTAAACGAATGTCTGCAACTTACAGTGTCTCCAACACATTTACAGCTCTAGAGACGAGTGGGTATTATTGCTCATCTTGTATATCTGAATAAGACAATGAGGCTTGGGTGTTCATTTAAGTATTTTATTATATACAAACACATTAGGATGGATCGCAGTAACATTAAATTTAAATGAACTATCTGACTGACTACATGCATGCTGACATCTTGACTGCTCACTACAAAATGGCACTCTTGCTTGCATCTGCTCAGTACTTATATGCACATGCCTGCTGACTGGAAAGCTTCTTAAAGGTATATCACACACTCTGATCTACATCCTCCCTTTTTACTGAGCTGTCTTGCAATGATAATGACATTTGAATAGGTATACAAATTATACAGACAATAATGAACAAAACAACATTCATGTCCAGGTTGCCGTGTATCTAGAACTAGGTCTAGAAATGCGACCTGATCTTGTAATGTAATAGTTAGGACTGGGTTTAGCAACAGGGACAGTCACTGGTGAATGCTCTGCTTTAGGACTCTCAGGGATATTCTCAGGAACAGGAATATCTGCTATAATGTCCTCTGGAACTGGAACATTGGATAAGTCACTCTGAGAACTAAAGTCTTTATTACAGGCAAGATGCTGTAACACTGGCTGAGACACTATTAAATGTTTCCGATTCTGCCTACATTCTATTCCCTGTGATTCCAAAATGTATGATCTCGACTCTTGATGCCAACTTTTCACAAATCTAATCCGATCAAAATATTTTGCTGTCTGCATCCTCACTAACTCCCCTTCTTGTAATGGATTGAGCAGTTTGCTGGTCTTATCATAGTAGGACTTCTGGGGCAAGGACATTTTCAGGAGTTGAGCTTTCACTGCTTTGTTGTTCTTAGTACATGGAACCAACAAATTGCTACTTATTGGTACTGTGGTTCTGGTTAGTCTCGACAAAAGTCTCTGGGGAGGTGAACCAAGATGATTATCCTGAGGAATGTTCCTGAGATTCAGGAGATTTAGAAAAAACATCAGCATTGTCTCATTTGGATTCTGTAACAGTTGTTTTGCACTTTGAACTGCATGTTCTTCCAAGCCGTTTGACTATGGGTATTCAGGACTACTAGTAATATGAACAAAGTCTCACATTTCAGCAAATCTTTTCAACTGCTGACTTGTAAACTGTGCACCATTGTCAGAAATGGATTTGTACGGACTACCATGGACAGAAAAATGTTTCTTTGACTTAGTAATGACAGTCTTGGACGTTAGGTAAGGAAGTTGGTTAATCTCAAACCAGTTTGAATAAGAGTCTAATAATACCAAATAATGTTGACCATTCTATTCAAAGATGTCTGTAGCTACCAAGGTAGTTCAGGGATATGGTTTAATTGAAGTGGTTCTTTTTGTTGATGTGGATTAGTACTATTACATACAGAACAAGATGTGAGTACTTTCTCAATATCTTTTGACATAGAAGGCCAAAATACTAGTCCTGTTGTCCTTGTTTGGTAGAATCATTTCCAGGATGGCCACAATGTAAGATTTTAATGTACTTTTGTTGCAAGGATTTTTGAACAATCACTTTTGAACCTTTCATAATGATACCATTGTCAGACAAAATCTTGTCTCATTAAGGAAAATACTGCTGCATTTCTGCTGGTAAACAAGATTGATTAGAAGGCCATCCTTGACGGAGGAAATGGTTAAGCTTCTGGAGAAATGGATCTGAAGCTGTGTAAGTTCTAAGCTCATCAAGATATGTGGACAAGAATGTTCTCATTTCCATGACTTCAAAATCAGGTTTCTCATTTTCACTCTGTTCAGTGGTTGATCTAGATAAAGTATCGGTAAGATAAAGAAGTTTGCCTTTTGTGTAAACAACATTGAAACTGTACTTTTGCATTTGAGCATCATGCATTGCAATATAGCAGGAGCTGTGTGCATTGGCTTTTTCAAAATAGTGACTAAAGGTTGGTGGTCAGTTTCAATTTGAATAGGCCGGCCATAAATATAATCATGGAACTTTGGACATGCAAACACAATTCCCAAGAGTTCTTTCTCTGTCTGAGCATACTGCATCTTGGTGTGGGTTAGAGTTCTCGATGCATAGGCTACTTGTCTACCCTCTTGAAGAATGACTGTACCAAGATGAAACTTAGAAGCATGGTTTGTGAACATCATAATATCTTAAAGTAGGGGGACTGGCAATTTTCTGTTTCAGGACATCAGATGCTCTTTGGTGTTGTTCCGACCAGGACCAAGATACATCTTTGCATGTCACTTCTCTTAGTATTACTGAAAGTTGGCTCAACT